>NC_141147.1:106629278-106664278 GCF_053477565.2 Lygodium microphyllum
GATGTCAGGAACAAAGGCAGACAGGGAGAGAACCAGCTAGACCTGGGTGAATTCCCAGTCGCAGTCCAAGACATGGTTGACGAATACAAAATTCTAACCATGATAGTAGTCCAGGGTAGGCCAGTAGAGGAGGTGGTGGCAAGCCTGGAGGAAGAGAGGAAAGTGGTTAGGAGAGCATTGCAGGGCATAGCTGCCTACAACCATGAGCAAAGAACTAGGAAGCTGCAACAAGACATAGAGGTGCACGAGGCTCGACACATGCTAGCCTTAGCCAACAAAAACAAGGCGGGACCAACCACGGAGAAAGAGAAAGCACTAGAGGTAGATCTCATGCTAAGCAAGCTTGTGACCAAGTGCCTCATTGACAACACGGCTGTGAACAGAGTGCATCAACATTGGCAACCTTGCTACTCTTAGGCCTAGGAATTACTTAGGGGGCAAAGAGCCAATAAAAAATCCTGTAGACACACCATTATCACGTCATTCCCCCCTTGAACCATTAGTGTCTAGCTCCCTTCCACCTCAGCCCCACCAGCAGGCCTTAGACCTTCCTATGAGCAACATTCATTTCTGTCAATCGCAAAGAACCTTGCTGAGAATACGAGAGACGACTTGGTAACTTGCATCAAGCTCTTGGACACCACATTCACTAGGAACTACGAAAAACTTGACCTCGGCTTGCTTGATGAACCCCTTGCCACCAGGTTCATTCCTTATCCTGCACTTGGGAAGAATACGAGTTTATAACTGTAACATCCCCCAAGGTCTCAAAGGAGTTGATCGATAATGGTGAAATCTCAGAAGAGCACGTGTTCATCAGACGATTAATAACATCCTACCGCGAGCCCCAAAGGCCTACGTCAACCATGGAGATTGAGGAACTTACTCACCTCGCTAACTCTAACTCCTCATTCCTACAAGAATGGGGTAACCTACGTCTCCAATGGGAGAGATGGGGTTGCCAAATAATGACTAACGTTGAGCAACAATGCGCCATCAAAACAAGTGAGTATGACCTGACTTATATAGCACCAACCTTGTTTAGGTTCTTGGCCACCAGTTGATACAAATACCTAGTCGACCAGATCCTTACATTGATCATATCCTTACGAGAGTGACATGTGGCTAGCTGCAACAACTCAAGTGACTTTCTAACCGATGTCCTGACTTACAATTACCCAAGTATGCATTAGCCCTCATAATCTTGATCGTCATGCTCAATTGGAATACAACCCTGATTCTATAATTGGTTGATGCCCAAGTAAATAGCACCCTACGGTGCTCAACTGTCTTGCCTCTCCCATGTCCAATCCTAGGAAGGATTCTTCTCATTCCCAAAAAGGGGGGAGGGGGTAAAGGTGAAGAAAGATGAAATCACGAAAAAGTGTCATAAGATCTTGAAAAGGAATAGAACTGCTCAAAGGGAAATTCTTTTTGTTGCTTAAAGCATGTTCTTCTTGCCATAAAAGCATGATCAATTCCTGTTTATTTTCTAGCAAGAAAATATCTTAGGAATACTAATGGTGAACCATGATATATGACAAGAACCTAAAATGGCAAGGCAAGATAAAGGCAGCAAGCTTCCGTTCACGGAGAAAGAGCAAGCTAAGTATCGCTTGATAGTAGAAATGAGGGGCTACAACCAGTTCACATTCAAGCACGCCATGAACCTAGAGGACGTCATCATGGAAGAGCCACCCATAAAATGCATCATGGACCAGTGCAGCCTACAGAAGTATGTAGAAAAGGTTGGGCAGGTGGTCAACTACGAAAAATGCACACAGTTTTTGAGGAGCTTCAATGCCGAAAGGAACTGTGGCATGGTGACAATTAGGAAAGGGGAAGAAGCCCACCAAGTAGAGGTGGATTTGAGGCCTGAGGTGGTGGAGAAGGCCCTAGGCTTAACTAGTAGGACCGAGCGACGACCAAAGAGGGACGTGTACAACATGCTAGGGATGAACAAGCCTGTCGTATGCATAGTGGATTGGATAAGTTTGGCAAATATTCCAAATCCTGAGATCAAGTTGCATGCAAAGATGGTCCATACTCTCTTCTCAAGTCAAAGGTACAATGCCCTTATGAACAGAATCGGGGTGCCATTGTTGGAGAGCATCACAACAGGATCCCCAGATGAAATAGATTGGAACATCTTCTATGGAAAACTATTAAAAGCTCTATGAAAGCTTTGACCACTGGTAGAATGGTAGCAGGAGGAGAATCCCCGACCTCCACAACAAGATCAACTCAAAAGAAGTCCTCCTCCAAAGCATCCACCATTAGATTTGGTGGGATCCTAATGGCCATCATCCAAGAGGTCTTGAAAGACACAGAGGAAGGTGGAGAGGGAGTAGGGGAAACCCCTAACTGACTGCCTCACCATGAACAGGTGCAGTCAAGGGAAAGGACTATAAGTGATAAGGAAGAGCAGGAGACACAGTCTGGCCAAGGAGAGCCGAAGGCACAGACGAAGGGAACCCCATCAAAGCTGTAGAAGGAGACAAAAGAAACGATGACAAGGGAGAATGGGCCGAGTTGAGGAAGGCCAAAGAGTCCAAAAGGGTCAAAGATGAGAGAAACAGAAGAGCCAAGAGAGAGGCAGAAGAGCTAAAAGGAAAGGAAGATGACAACATGGCGGAGGCCATGCACAGGTCTGTAGAGGAGACCTACGGTTCCAGAGGAATGACCACCTTGAGCCCATGGCATGAAGGCGAACCAAGCGGCTATGCTGAAGTGGCCTCAGTCATCGCGGGAAACGGCAAGGCCCCGTTGCGCCCCCTCCCTTCAACCCTTACACCTCAAACCACCTCCACCACACGAGCAAACGTCTACCATGAACACCACTCAGCTCATGTCCATGATGCAGTTTCTGATCACAAAACTACAAGAAATGGTGCCAGGGGCGCAAGAGCCAAAAAGGTTGTCTGCGGGGGTGGACGCCGAGTCCAGGCAAGACCCCAAGTGGCAAAAGCTAGAAGCATCCACCATAGCATTGCCAACGATGCCCCCAGCTGCGAATTATGACGCCTATGTGGCCGAACTCCTAGCCCAACTAAAGAGGGCCAAGGAAGAGAAGAAGGCCACTGTTGTGGAGCTAGAGGCCGAAAGAGAGGTTTCCGCGGCCCTACAACTAGAGATGACACGGCAAGTCTCTGAGCATCGGAAAGAAATTCAAAGCTTGAAAGAGCAACTCAGTGCCCAAGAAAAGAAGGCTCAAGAAAATGAAGTTCACCTAAGGCAAAGACTAGAAGATGAAGCCCAAGACTTGGTAGCGGAGCAGGGGACCACAATTGGCTCATCCAGCAACATGCTGAGCTCCAACATTGAATGGCACAGATGGAAGCTATGCATGCAGAACTACAGAAAAGCCCGCAAGAAGGAGACCATTCACCAAAAGAACAATGCCAAAAACAAAAGGATGCCCTGGTAATCTAGCTATGGTCGGAAATGGAAGAGCAAGGAAGGCTAGAGAGAGAAATGGAAGCCATGTCAGAAATAAGGGGCGAGGCCATCGACAAAGCCATAGGAGGCCTACAAGATGATTGGAGGAGGTGGAGGCACTAATGGTCATGGCCATGACCGAAAGGAAGCTCCACCTAATAGAGCTTGAAAGTTGCACGCAAATCATTGAAGAGCTATCAGAACAGATCGTAGAAGCCTACCAATAGTACTTTGTGGCTAAGCAAGGTAGGAGGGTAACCGAGGAGCAACTGAACCATCGAGATAAAGAGAAGACCCGGATGATGGAAATTTGGAGCGAGCAACAACAGGTGGTAATGATGCTATCTCAGGAGATGGAGAGGGGTAAGGAAAACATAGAAGAAAAGGCACATCAGTGGGAGGAATGCAACCTTGAAAGAGTGCGGGGACTAACAAAGCACCTGGCAGTATCAGAATGTGAGAGGGTGCTCGCAAAGTCTAGAGCTAAGGCCATTGAAGCATGCTCCAATGCGTAGAGGCAAGCCTTTTTTAGCACTTTGCTTCATGTCACAAGTTGAAGGTGAGGACTCGATGGAGAGAATGAGGAGAAAGCTGGAACTGACAACCAGAGCTTTAAGATATGGCCTGCAAGAGTGCACACTTCCAACTAGCATGTGCATAACCAAGGAGCAATAGCATAGCTACTTTCGACAAGCCGATCTCTCCATCGATGAGC
Source organism: Lygodium microphyllum (assembly GCF_053477565.2). NCBI lineage: Eukaryota > Viridiplantae > Streptophyta > Polypodiopsida > Schizaeales > Lygodiaceae > Lygodium > Lygodium microphyllum. The sequence goes on from NC_141147.1 coordinate 106,633,432, forward strand.
TCTGAGAGCACCCCGGGTATCCAAAAAAAAAGAGCACTTTGCATGCCATAAATCACTACACCTAGCATTTTCATACCTAGTCCCACCCCCCACGACACATGCTTAGGGCATAACAAGGAAAGGACACACCTAGGGAGGTACCACTCGCCTATGGTTAGACATGTCACCCTAAGCTACACGCACCGCACCCTCTGTCTACACCAACTAGGTCCTCAAGTGTGGAACACCACCAAGGGCTTGCCCAAGGTAGACCCATCTTCCAGTTCCACAAGCATCGGCACCATGGACTCCACGATTAGGTAGACAGACCCCATGTAGTGCACCTTCTTTTCTTTCCAAGTACAAGCAAAGGCCCCACCACTAGCTTCAAAGACCCGATCATCCATGCAATGCACTTCCCATCCCACGCCCCATGCCATCCGGCAAAGAGCACCCAAGCAAGGGGCAAATGCAACATCCCCGATTAGAAAGTGAATGAAGAAGCTCATTTGGAACAGTGCAGGCAACCTCAGCCCCACTAGAGAGTTAAATGATGGATCCGTCTAACAGCATCTTAAATTTCAAAGAAGGATCTATCCACACGCCATCCTTCAAGTGTGGATCCATCTAACACCATTTTGAATTTCAAAGATGGACCCGCCCCTCAACATCCCTCTAACACTAGGGATCGTACCGAATGCCAGGGCCTTTCAGTTCCATAAATCCCTCCAACATGTCCATAAATCTCTCCAATACTAGGGCTTATTCCAACATCAAGGGCCTTCCACTTCCACAAATCCCTCCAACACACCCTCAACATGGTATGTCCACAACCTTAAGGCACCCCTGGCTACCCAGCACCACCGTCCCCCTCACCACCCGCAAGTGCCATGGGATTGGCACTCATTTAGGAGGAGGGTAATGTTAACCCTCATACAAACAAGGTGGATAATTGGGAAACTCTAAAGCAGAGGACAAGGCCAATGCAAAAGTGAAACAGAAGACGAAGGAGCGCCAATAAAAATATGGAAACATAAGAACTGCAGAAAAGTCCTAAATCAAGGAGAAAGGCGCACAAGAAAAAGTGCAAGTCGACACTTTTGTAAAAGAGCGCAAGGTGCACCATGATTTATTTTAAGAAGTGCTAGGCTCTCACCCATGCAAATTGCAAAGGTAGATGGGCGGTAGGAAGGAAGCTAGGAAGATAGGAGGACAATGGAAAAGGACATGAGCTTGTAAAAAGGGGATAACCACCCAAATGGGATTTAGGGCTTTGTATATAAAGTTCAAGAGATGAATGAGAGCTCATTCTTTGGTGTGTGGTGGCAAAGTGGGCTCTTCTTCTTCTCTCCTTCTCTTCTCTTTGCTTGCTTGTGTGTGCTTGAGGGAGGAAGTGTGAGAGTGTGAGGGAGTGAGTGTGTGAGGGTGAGGGATTAAGGAGGTGAAGCTCTCCACCATCTCCTCTCTTCTTCTTCTCTTCTCTTCTCTTGTCTCACGTGCAATTATGGAGGATGGAGCTTGGAGGTGGAGATTTGAGGACGCTTGAGCTTTCATCAAGAATCGTGGAGCTATTTAAGTGCTTGAGAGAGGAAGCAACTCAATCGGGCATCAAGGTAAGCTCACTACACTCGTAGAGGGGGATATCGCATCGGCTATGTGAGAGGTAGCCATTAGTGCTCGCTTGAAACACTCGAACAATAAGCGGTCCGTGGGTCTTGGCAGTAGAGCTTGTGCTCGCCCCTACAATAGAGTAGCCATGTTGTCCCTGCAAACCCTATTATAGAAAAAATTGCCATAAATTTGGGTAGGTTAAACCAAACGAAGTGTTTAATAGCTCTATAGAAGGCTCTTTCGGTGTGATTTTGGCTCATGTAAGTTGTACTTCTCTATAAGTAATTCAAATTTTTAAGAGCTTAGAATAGAGAACTATCAAAAAGTAAATTGCATTGAAACATTGCTCTTAACTTGCATCCTTTTCATGCAAAGATCATTGTGAAGATATGGAAATTATCCAAAGATGGTTGTTGTTCTGCATAGAGCTTCTTTCAAACCCCTTTTCATCCACCTAGATAAAAGGGGAAGGTAATATCAAATAATATCCATTGGATCATCACCAAAGAAAACATAGTCAAGCAAAGTTGAAATAAGGAATGCCCCATGCAATAAATCTTCAATGATTTGTATACATTCATTAGTTCTTCTATTAACTCATCAAGGATCACCATGGCATGTAGGCCACCGAAGCATATGAGATGGAAATCATTACTAATTCACATCATTATCCCCAATGTCCTCTATATCCATGACCCACATATGCTTGATTATACCTCTTCATTGGTACATTTAAACTCATGATCTTGTTGAATCCTCAATTTACATTAGGAATGAAGATCCTTATTCTCATGAAACTACAGTGAGAAGCTCGCATCATGGCCTAGAGTCAAGGTGGGGTTGGTGAACTAGGATTCTTAGCCATTTCATTTTCCACTTAGTTCTCCTCTTCATCAATAAACTCTAGTTCATGTACTGGTTTAGCATATTTTGCCATGCATTTGTGTTTGTGATTAGTAGACATAGGCCTAGCACACTTGCAGCATAAGCCTTGAGCATGCATTTCTTGTATCTTATCACTAGCGAGGTATGTGGCTTGAGTAGCATTAGACAAAATTTTGCCCACATGATCGTCATTGCTAACCAATTTAGCAATAGATCTAACATGCTCCTATTCATAGTGCTCATGCTACCCAAGAGAATATGCATTATTATCATGTCATTGATGCCCATAGGAAAATGATTCAATAGGGTGATGTCATAAGTGCTAGCATGTTGTCCATATGCATTTGCATGCTGCTTATATACGTTTACATGGTATTGCCCATGTACATATTGCTACCCATGATAATTTTCATAATCATTAGATGCTTGTGATTTCCAAAGTATGTACTACCAGCATATGTATAAGGACCATAAGCATACACATGCTACTACCTTTACTCATTGTACCCACAGCAATGGTCACAATGTTGCTCATGGTGCTCACACCATTGCTCATATTGTTGTTCATACCATTGGTCATGTTCATTACAATCCATGCCCAATTCAACCATGGACCTATTCTCTTGAAGCATTTCCATGTTTTCATTCTCAACCTTAAGAAGTGCTACCCATTGGTCAAATTGGGAGGTCGATCTATCAATGGAATCCTTTGTGTGGAAAGTCAATTTATCAACAAAATCCTTCATTGTGACCCACTTAGGGCCATTTTATTCATCTTGGACATTAATTCATTATGTCGTTTTGCATTACATGCTTCTTTCTACACAAAATAGCATTCAACGTACTGATTTCAGAGTGTTAAGATTGAGGAAAGGAGCTAGAACTATAAGCCATGACTATTGCATACACTATTGTCTCTCACAGCTTGTCCATTTAAATCTTCAACTCTAGAATAGGGTAGAACTTTTAATTGTTAATATTTCAATAGCCCCTCAAGCAGTGATCACTATATAGATTTGAATTTGTTTGTAAAACTATGTTTCTGGCCCTCTAACAACTTCTTATCAATAGTAGAATTTTAATGTCTAAACTAGGCCTCCAAATCCCTAGCACATTTGATCCATTCAGGGAGGTTGATCTAAACAATATAAAATTTGGTATAGCATCTCCTAAATTGAAGGGGCATTACTATGTGCATGTGAGGGTGTAGCAAATGAATGCAAAGAAGTGCTTGACCACCATGCAGGCTTAGAGAAACAAAAAAATCACAACAAGATTCTAAAGGTTGTATTTTGACTTTTCCCTGTTCTTGGTCTCAATTTATTTCTTGATAGCTCTATGCCAATCTCTTTGTTATATTTTGTGCTTCTATGACTATTTGCCTTTCCTTTTTTGGATACAAGGTAGAAATTACTTCATTTTGCACATTACCAAACGAGCCCAATGTAGGTGATAATTTTGATCAAAGAAGTTAGCCATCTTCAATGCACCTCTGTGTGGTCTACTACGTGTCACGTTTCTCTCTGTAGTAATCACCCTTTTGTTGACAGTGGATCCCCAATCTATTTCACATCAAGGGTTACATCTCTAGTGTACCCTCTTGTGGCATGTTTAAAGTTTCAAAACCATTGAGATTGCCCAACCCATTTGTGTATCAAGCATTTACAACAATTTTCCTTACAAAGATGACATTAGAGAGAGTAATACTTCACACTAGGATTTAAAGTTTGTAAAGAACTCTCACATATTTGATTTGATATAGCTATATTTACTATTGGTGTTTGATGTATTATATTAACAATAGTCAAAAGTATTGAATCTACTATAAATAGCCAAATACATTAACTATATCATTATATTGATTAATATTGAAATATTTACAAAAGTATAAGTATTATTAACATTAACATTTATATAAATGTAGTAATATTAATAAGTACATTAATACACAATATTCATATTGCGCTCACGTTATTAATACATATCAATGGTATAAAACACTCAATGTAGTTGAACTTATGAATAATGCAACTAACATGTTAATATTAATATTTATACCATGATTTCAATATATGATAGTATGGAAATAATTTAACCAACTTCTTATTGTTTGGTTCTACATAAAATTTTGTTAAATTGAAAGTAAATAGTCATCCATCTCTCTCTCTCTCTCTCTCTCTCTCTCTCTCTCTCTCTCTCTCTCTCTCTCTCTCTCTCTCTCTCTCTCTCTCTCTCTCTCTCTCTCTCTCTCTCTCTCTCTCTCTCTCTCGTGTGTGTGTGTGTGTGTAGAAATGAAAAATGACAAATTGCACTTCCATTTTTCTCAAAAGTATATAAGGGTAGCACCGAAGCATGTCTGATGAATAATGTTGAGCTCTTTCAAACCTCTTTTATACTTTACAAGAAAATACCTTCTAACAAAGGTAGAGGATATGAGATTATTTCCTAACTGCTCAAATAAGGTAGTAGGTGAACATTAAATAAGTGGCATCTTGCATGTGGACAGAATCTTTTAGATTAGAGTGTTGTTGCAAGACTGTGTGCGTGCGCGCGCGCGCGTGTGTGTGTGTGTGTTGTGTACAAATTTATATTATGCAAATTTGTTTGTTGTTTAACGAGGTAATTCAATTGTTTGAGATTTATTTGACGTTTTATCTATAACATCATGATGATGATATGGGAAGTTAAAAGGTATGTTAGAAAGAAGAGTGTATGTTGGGGAGAGAGGCTTGGCATTGTGGCAAGTTGCCTTGCTACAAACATTAATTTTGCCACTTGAGATTAGTGGTTGTTTGCACATCATTGTTGTGAAACACATCAATGGTTACATTTGAAGCACCCCCCTCTAGTCTTTGTCAGCAAGGACTATATAGCTATCTCCCTTTGTCTTGATAAAAGATGTGAAGGGAGCACAAGGAGCTTTGGAATGATGCACCTCACGAAGCATGGCTAGTGGACATGGCAAGTTATAGTTTCATTTAAGTACACTTTTGGATAAATCATATTGAGATATTAGTAACAAGAAACTAAGTATAGAAAATGCATTTATCTTCTTGCATTATAAGAGCATGAACAAAGGATGGAAATTACATTTGTCTTTTTTCATATACAAGAACATGGACAAAGTGTGTGTGCTTAATTTTTGTGTGCTTGTAATGTTGATTGAAATGGTCTTGGACATTTTTAAAGTAGCTCATGATTGCATTCAATTAGGATGCTTTTGCTACTCCAACATTTACAAGTATTGCACACAGAAAGTCATGTGAACTTGGAGCTCAATCTTCTAGGTGGTTGAGTGCGCATTTGCACATCTTTGTTTCAATTCAATTTCTATCATTTGAGGAAAGAAAGTGGGAGACACGAGTATGAGACCATTCTCTATAACTTTATGTTAGAGTTGGGCTAACTTTATTGGTACTAATGAAAGCAAATAAGACTTTTATTGATGCGTAGAGACATGTGCAAGTGCTATGTAAATATGTTAATAAAGTGTTAAAACGACGCTTTTTCTTGTTTCATTTCATAAAGAATCTTCTTGTCTTGTGAAGGAAAGCTGATACCCAAAATGGTGATGATGCACATTATGTCAATAATGAAAGGCCTTCTATGATACCATGCTTCTCAAGCAAACCTTAAAAAGATCACTAATGGGGGTCCACCAACATGTTTGGATATGGTGATTCTCCTTTTTGCATGGACAAGCAAGAGATATTGAAATATGACATTGTGTAATTTTCAAGGTTTGCTCAAGAATGTTTACATGTATATTTCACATGACAATCTCTCTCTCTCTCTCTCTCTCTCTCTCTCTCTCTCTCTCTCTCTCTCTCTCTCTCTCTCTCTCTCTCTCTCTCTCTCTCTCTCTCTCTCTCTCTCTCTCTCTCTCTCTCTCTCTCTCTCTCTCTCTCTCTCTCAATGCCTCCATAAACTTGCTTGAGTTCAAGTTATAACAATGTTGACTTCACTTGTTTATTGACAATGTGCCCACTTTGTCATACATTATGAAAGATCAGGGAAAGATTGATACACACTTTTCTCTCAAAGCATGTCTAAATTTGTTGTGTGTGCAAAAATGCACTATTTAGAAATAGTGATACAAGTGTGTAGTGTAGGTAAGCTTGAACAATGCATGGTGGGGGTAGACAATTATGTAACCTCAAGATGTTTGTAAGTTGATGCTATGATTGGCTTAATGTGGGTGTATGCTAGTTGACCACCTTATGTTTTCAAGGTGCAAATTAACAAGAGAGACACAAATCTAAACAATATTGCAAAATAGTTAACTTCAGCCTTCAAGTACTATGGTGAATTGTTCTAAAAGGTTCATGGCAATTTTTTCTTGCTTTGCTTTTTTGCACTTACTAAAAAGTTTGGGGTCTTTTGGAGTAGTTGATATGAAGTTCGTGCTTTGTTGTAAACAATGCCATGGGGTAATGCCATTTATAGCATATATTTTGTTAGACAAACTTTGAATTTCCTAACTTCAAGAGTTAGGTTCCACAATAAAGACTTTGAGCTGGGGCTTTTATAGTACACCTACTTCTAAATCTTAAGAGTTTCTCTTGATATCATGAATGGCTAAGTATGAGTTTATACAATACTAACTGATTGCAAAGTATGAGAGGCATAAGAAATCCAATCTTTCGTGTGGACAATGGAAGCAACATCAATTCTTTTTCATGGGTAAATGTCTTGTTTATTTCTTTTAAAGCTTTCTATAATGTCAATATTGTCTATTATTTTATGACTTCTTGTGCAACATCTTCCAACGAGATGATGAGAGACCTCATATGCAAGTTTGATATAATGAAGATTTTGGTTTATTAACTTGGAACTTGCCACCTTGAGGGGCATGGTCATTTCATTTGTAAAGTGTTACCAATCAAAATGCTTCTAATGGGCATTTGAAGACAAGGACTGAATGGAGCACAATCTAGTTCAATATAAGGGTCATTTTATTTTTGTACCTATGTATATTGCATTAAGCATTGATAGATAAATTATATTTTGGAGGCCATGTAATGCATTATGATTCCAGCCTTTCTACATTTAAAAAGTGAAATCTAAACAAATAATTGGGTATCCTTTTAGCTAAATTATGATCCTCTCTTATTATAGCAACTGGATTTGAGTGATTTTATGTTTTAGAACCTCTAGCTCACTTTGTCCTGATGGTACGTGATGGAAGGATGAAACTATATGGAGGGCTAACTATCACTACTATAAAAATGGTTTTGTAGGCTAGTAGCTTTTAAGCAACATCTTTAAAGTTTGTCTAGCGACTTAGTGGCTAGATGTGAGGATTTAGGAGAAAGGAACAAGTTAGTAAAAACTATTTATCATAGAATGCTTATTTACTCCTGTACTAATTTTTCCTCCATGGTCAAAATAAAAACATGGTCGAAAGGACCCAGGTTTTCTCATATTTGGCATGAAAGAAAGGCAATAGATAAGACTTGTAGTGTGCTTTGTATGTTCATTCTCTTCCATTCTGAACTCTTACAAAGATATGAGGATGATTACATGATGTTAATCTTAATAAAGGATGAGTAGTTTTTTAGCTTAGCATGGTATATGCTTCTTCAAATTTACTTTACATATAAAGCTCTTAAACAATGGAGGATTTAACATAGACAACTCTTTAGAGAGACAAGCATTGAAACTTAGACAACTCCTTAAAGAGACATGCATTGAAAACTAGATGTTTAAAGAGACAAGCACTTAAAAGTAGACAACTTTTTAAAGAGACAAGCATTGAAAACTAGATGTGCATCAAATGATTCTTTATCCACATTTTTTTGCAAACATGAGAGATTATGAGGGGATATTTTGACATAGCCATTTGTGAATTTATTCATGCTGGTAACAATATGTATCATTGTTTTTGGATGCATTGAGTTGGTGTAATTTTGGATTATGCTATTATAGTTTTGAAAACGTATTAGGGCAATACAAGATTGTATCTGCCTTTTTTGCATGGTTGAGCTAGACATGGTTTGTTAATTTGTTATTGTGACATGCCCCATCTCATTTGCTATTTTTCCTTATTTTTGTGTGCTTGTTTTCCAAGCTTGAACTCAAGTTAATTTTCATTTGAGGCACACTTCTACACTCATTCTTCATTTCACTTGCATATGGTTCATGCCTAAACTCAGTCTATCTAGCCTATTTTAAATTTGCTACAAGTCAAATGGCACAACATCTCACCAACAACCATAATGGATATTTATTTCTTCACAAGCAAGTGCAAGATAGTTAAAAAGTGTTGAGAATGACTTGAGAACTATGCTTTTTAAGTGAAGATGGGTGCAAATGGGGAGAGTGCGAAGATAAGGAGGGTTTTTTAACCCAAGTTATTTCCTCGGAAAGGCTAAAGGTATTACCCATGCCTTTACACATTTCAGAAACACTTGGATGCTTGTAAGGGCTAACAAGATGAACATGACATTGGTAGTTGACCCCCTCAAATGCACTAGGGGGTCATGGGTGAATTCCACCTCCATAGTTTTCCAACATTCCTAGTGCAACAATGTATATTAGTTAGACTAAGGCTACATATCATTAAATGTTGAAGCCTAAAGCACACAACCGGTTAGAAGACACTAATCCACTCACTTGTATGATATGTGTCTAGTAGTAGTTTAAGAGGAGGGGCTTTGCTACTTTTGATGGGTTATTGAGGTGATCAAGGCTATGAATGTATGCTTTAGGTGTGCAAAAATGGGCCATGCTCTTGCGACACTGGAGTCTTGGACAATGAGTAAATTAAGGTGATACCACACAGTAATGTGGCTCCATTCTTAGAATTCTTATCTTGATAGGAAGGTGTTACTTAAGTAAGTGGTTCTTAGGTGAATTTTAGACGATGTGATTCTTGGGTGACATGCCTCCAAAAATAGGCATTATGAGGGTCGATGAGTGTCAACATGTATTAAGAATTTAAGATGTGAATATCAACAAAATAGAGTCACTCTTGGGATGTTGCATCGCCTTACTCATTGGTTTCAAACTTGTCCATGTTAGGAATGAGTCAAGGGGCATACTCTTGACACGTCAAGTCCAAGAGCACTAAAACAAGAAGAAAAGTGACTACTTGACTTGCTTGCCCATCATGGACTTTGCAAAAGATGCAAGTCATAAGGCCAATGTCCTTATACTTCTCATGTGCATGTCCTTCCAAAGCACTAATCAATGACAAATATGAAGGCACTTCACCTTTTTATAACATGTTGTTTGTTATATGTAAAGCACCGATATCTTTTTTGTTTTTTGTAGGAGGGTTGTCGTTCATGAATAGACAATGCCAACATTTGTTACCATGTTCAACGTATGTTGATCTAGTATGTGTAGTGCCTCTCAAAAACCATGCATTTTCTTGTTTTAACGGTGGAAGCCATGGCTTCATTGTAATGTGTGGGTGGGCTACATGTTGATCTTGAATGGCACTTCAAAATAGAGCCATTGTTGGAGCACTACATTCTTAGTTGGCTTTTTTTGGTACTAGATGTGTGCATTGGCTGACCATAGTTTTGTTTTTTGTAGCTACTTGGGTTAAGAGTCTAGGGCAACATACCTATGATGCTAGCTTTGCCTCATCATTAAGTGGAAAACTAGTTGGCCTCTGCAAGTCTAAAATAGATTTGTGGCATGAGATTCTTTGCCTCAAACTAGGCCCATGTGGGGAGTTTTTAAGGTGTGGGGCAACATTCTAATTATCACCTCATACTAATGTTTTGGAATTTGAAAAACTAGTTGCTTGTGTGTGTGTGTGTGTGTGTGTGTGTGTGTGTGTGTGTGTGTGCGTGCGTGCGCGCGCGCGTGCGTGCGTGCGTGCACGTGCGTGTGCGTGTGCATGTGCGTGTGTATGTGCGTGTGCGCGCAAATTGGATGTTGTGTGCGTAAGTAGCGAGCGCCAGAAGATCCCCAAGAACAAAGAACTCTACTTTAAGCTCAAAATTCAAGAGAATAGACTTGCACGACATGAGGCAAAAAGACTAATTGGGTACAATCTCCTCCCATGCTTTGTGTAAGCACTCCACAAAGCATGTATTTAATATTTTATTCATCTCCAAGCTCAAAAATAGCCCAATTTTACAATTAGCATGCTTTAGCTTTTGTGTTTGCTTTTGTCCAAATAAAGAATAAAGTAGTTGGGCGGCCCAAGAGTCGGGCAGTGCCCAAATACAATGTCCAATAATAAATATTTAAACCGTGTACCTATGTACATACAAAATAATAAATATATATCAAGAGATTCAATAAATAAGCGCGCTAAAATAAATATAAGTGCCACACCTAAGATGTGCGCCCATAAAAAATGATAAATTCTTCTAAATAACTTGAATACACGCTATCACCTAGTGCTCCCAGTGCCACCGCCGCCTGCTCTACACCTCAACTGAAGCATTCACAATTGTTAGAAAATAATAAAATTAAACTGACAAAAGTGAATACCTAGTAGTCTTTAGCTACAAAATAAATAAATAGGTTGGAACTCTATCCTAACCTTAATTTAATACGAGTGCGCACTCTAAACTCATAAACGTCCATTAATTTAAATATGTATTTTGCAGAATCACCCGCTATGGAATCACCCACTTGCACATTCAATTAACGTGACGCCCAAAAAGGTCAGGCGTCCCTGTCAACTTTTCGCACAAGGAATCCACCTTGTGTATGAGCCCCCGTAAATAAATATAATTTACGAAATCCACCGCAAAACCTCACGGAATCCACCATGGAATATGCCTCCTGGTATCATACCCCCGGGGTGGGATAGCAATTGTCCTCAATTGCCATTAGCTCAATGTGGAGCGAGCAATGAGGGGTAAGCACTTAGGTCACGAGTGTGCATCCATTGGGCCTCTTCAACAGGATGATTTTTTAACTCTACCAAATATCTAGAATATCTACGGCCAGTTCTAGTGGCCATATAATCAGTGTCTAAAATAGTTTTGGGTTCAAGAATTTTAGTTTCTTCTTCTAACAAAGGAGGATTTTCATAGATAAGGTGGACAGGTAATTGGCCTTTGAAAGGTCATAGCAAATTGACATGAAAAGTATTGTGGATTTTCCAGTGTTGGGGTAGTTCTAATTTAAATGCATTATCATTTATTTTGTGAATGATTTTGAAAGCTCCATAAAATCTAGGAGCTAACTTTACAACAGGCTGTTTCTCAACACTTTGTAATCTTCTCTTTTCAATACGTAACCAAACATAATCATCAACTTTGAAACTCATAGCTTTTCTTTTCTTGTTAGTTTGTCTAGTATATGATTGCTAGGCTTTCACAATCATATATTTAACTTCATCAAAAATAGTAGCATGCATATTGGCAATATCATCAGTAGCTTTAACTTTGTTTGACAATGAAGTAATACGTGTAGGTAATCTATATCCATAAATGATTTCAAAAGGTGTTATCTGTGTAGCTGTATGTGGGGTATTATTGTATGCAAACTGAAGTAAATGCAAGTGTGTATCCCATGTTTATGGTTTGAAATTGTGTATGCACATAAAAAATCCAAAAGTGTACTGTTTGTAGCTTCTGTTTGCCCATTTGTTTCAAGATGAAATGCAAATGAAAAATCAATCTTTGTTTCTAAATTAGTAAACAAAGTAGTCTAAAAATGATTACAGAATCTAGAATCATGATTAGAAATAATAACTTTTGGCAAACCATGGTTAGTGAAAACAGTTTTCAAAAACAATTGAGTAGCTTGAGATGCAGTTCACGTTTTCTTGCATGGAATGAAATATGATTGTTTGCTAAACCGATCTACAATAGTCCAAATTATATCGTGATTAGCTTGAGTGTTAGGCAAACCAGTAATAAAATCCATTGAAACATGTTCCCATGGTTGTTCTGGAATTGGTAAAGGCATTAACAAACCATATTGCTTACCATGGTGTCGCTTAACTCTTTGACAAATTAGACATTCAAATATAAAGTTAGAAACATCAGATTCCATCTGTGGCTGGTAAAAATCTTAAATGGAACAGTTACACATAACCTTTTCTCATAAAACATAAATCCATCAACATAAGACAATGAGTCAATTGGAATCCAATTATTTACAATTAATTTATTCCAATCAGCTTGAAAACTAGGGTCTTGATCATAGGTATCTTTCATAGGAATAAGAGAATCAAAAGATATCACATAAATATTATGAATAGTTGGTCTTCTACTCAAGGAATTGACAACAACATTTTCTTTTCTAGGTAAGTGGATGAAAACTTTGAATAAAAAAAACCCATCTAATATGATGGTCAAAGATTTGTGGCTGACTAAGGAGATGTTTGATACTTTGTTGGTTAGTTTTGATCATGAATTCAGATCCCATTAAATAATGTTTCCATTGTCGTAAAGCTTGTACTACTGCTAGCAAATCCTTATCATAGGTAGAATACTTAAGTTCATAGGGTTTAAGTTTGCAGCTAGAGTAGGCTATGGGATGTGAATCTTGCATAAGGACAGTTCCTATTCCAGATCCACTAGCGTCCTGACTAATAGGAAGAATGGTCTATTAAAGTCAGGGAGTTGCAATACAGGAGCATGTGTTAAGACATATTTTAGTAAATCAAAAGACTTTTGTTGATTTTCAGACCAATGATACACAATACCTTTCTTTAATAATTTTGTCAAAGGTAATGCAAGCAATGAAAAATTTCTCACTAATTTTCTATAAAAGCTAGCAAGACCTAAGAAAGAACGTAATTCATGCACATTTTTAGGTATCGGCCAATTTAAAATTGATTTTATCTTTTTAGGATCAACTTTAATACCTTCAGATGAAACAATGTGTTCTAAGTATTTAATTTGGGTTTGGAAAAATTCACTCTTTTCAAGTTTAGCATATAATTGATTCTCTTTTAGTAAGTTGAAAACCAAGGATAAATGTTCATAATGCTCATTCTCATTTTTACTGAAAACCAATATATCATCAAAGAAAACAATGACACAATGCTGATGCTTCAAAAGTGTGCGATTCATTAAACGATTGAATGTGGCTGGTGCATTAGTTAAACCAAAAGGCATAACAAGGAATTCATAATGTCCAAATTGAGTCCTAAATGTAATTTTGAAAATATCATATGTGTCTAGTCGTACTTGATGGTATCCAAATTTAATATCTGTTTTGCTAAATATTGCCGCCCCTTGTAGTTTATCCATGAGGTCGTCTACCCTAGGGATCGGATATATATTCTTGACAATGAACTTATTTAGGGCACGATAATCAATGCACATCCTATAGGTGTTATTTTTCTTTTTAACTAATAGGACAGGTGCACCAAAAGAAAAACTACTGAGCCTAATGAGTCCTCAGGTTAGTAAATCTTCAACTTGGTTTTGAATTTCTTTCTATTCAATTTGATTGTGTCGATAAGGTGCTTTACATGGCGGTTGTGAACCTGGAATTAAGTCTATTTTATGATCTTCAGGATGTACAGGCGGTAAACCAGGTGGTAAGTCAGTAGTAAAACAATCTTTAAATTGTGAAAGAAATTGTGCGTGCTTAGGATGCATATGATTTTCTTTAACTTCAATTTCATTCACCCATATTAAGTAGGATTTGCTACCTTTTCTTAATGCACATTTAGCCAGTGTATGACTAAGCAATGGAAATTTATCAAAAGCGTACATACCATGCAATATGATTTGTTTTCCATTAAAATGAATCTTCATTGAATACGTGTAATAATTTGTATCGGGATTATATTGATGACACCAAGGCATTCCTAAGATAATATCACTAGATTGCAAATGCACAACTAATAAATTTTTGCACTCGACGTAATCACCAATTTTAATTTCTAAGTCATGCACTTTTTGTGTTCCATTGTGTCTAGTGCCTAAGAAGACAACCTTGATGCGATGATGAGTGGAAAGTATGTAAATTCAATTCTTTGACAAATTTTACAGAAATAATTTTGTGTGTGCTCCCATCATCATGTAAAATTGTCTTTTCTTTACCATGCACAAGACATTTCATTATTAATAAAGAATGGGGATTTGGCATACATGGTAAAGTATTTGAAGTAGTACCGATATCGTCATCATCTTCTATGAAATCAGGCATTTCTTCATGGTCTTCATCTTCAGTCGCTCCCAAGTAGTTGATGTGAACAATTGGCTTTTTGGATTGACAATTCACCGCTAGATGTCCAGGATAATGGCACTTATAGCAGACTATGGATTTGGCTTTAGAAACATTATTGGTAATAGCGAGAAGTTTAGGAACGTTGGCATTTGGCTGGAAAGATGGCTTAGGATTTGGATTTGTGTTTGATGGTAAAGCAGGGGGTCGTGTCCAAGGTTTACGGAACGAAGATGAAGCAAAGCGGTTTGGATTGAATCTTCGAAAGTTAGAATTGAATTGCTTTGTATCGAAGTTACCATTAGTTGGGAATTGTTGTGGTCGCTTCTCTCATCCTCGAATTTTGTCTTCAGCATCATGGGCCAAGGAAATCACATCCTTGAGAGTCATTGGCTTGAACATGTTCACCTCCGCATAGAAGTGACCAAGCAAACCACACATAAACTTGCACTTATGGGTCACCTTAGGTACATCTTCGAGCATTCAAAGTTGCAATAAGGCATTCTAGAAACGCTCAATATATTGTGAAATAGACTCGCGATCTCTTTGTTGCAAAAGATCCCATTGTTTGATTGCTTTTTCGTGGAATTGAGGTGGAAGAAAATTCTGCAAAAATTTCTTTTGAAAAGTCTTCTAAGTAGTAGGACAATCAATGATTTTGCGGACAATAGTCCACCATAGCGATGCTCTGTCCACTAAGTGATTAGTTACACACTTGAGTTTGTCTTTTTCGGCATACTGTTCTTCATGGAAATAATCATTAAACTGACTGATAAAAGCAAGAACAGTCTTTCCATCGCATAACCCATTAAAAGTATGGAATTCGAAATTTCTTTTACTTATCTTGGCTTCTTTCCGGATAGATTATACTTCAAGTGTCGTATCGATCGTGCATCGTATAACATCTTCAGGTTGCAGTCCATCTTGATCGGCAGTAGATCTTTGAAGAGTGGCCAATTGAGCTTGCAAAGTTTGACATGCTCTTCGTTCCTCTTGAAGCTGCATCATATTTAGGTTCAATTTTTGCTCCATCGTTGGTTCCGGTAATTCACCTTCAGCCATAAAATCTTCCATATTTTGATCGGTCATCCTGCAAAATTTTAAACGATCGCACACACTCGAAATCTTGTTAGCGGGATGAGCGTAGCTCAAAGTCAGGTTTACAAGGCTTGCTCTTTTTTTTTTTTTTTAATGGCTTTTAGCGATCTCTCTCCTTTGCGGATATAGAAGTTATTGAAATCCTTCTTCAACAAAATCTTTGCCCATGAAGATTGTGTATAGCAATCCCCTCGCTGGAAATCATCTTTGTCACAGCACGTGTGTAAACAGAGACTTGCAGGGAGGTTGAAACGAGTTCAGGATAAGCTGAGTGTGAATGCCTGCTTAAGAGGAGATTTAAACTTGAAAATTTAAAGCCTTAGTAAGCTTAAAAGAAACTTAAGCTTTAGTTAAAAAGCTTAATCAAATGATTTGTTGACGACCAAGATGGCGGCATCCATTTATTGACGTTGATAGCAACGAACACATTCTCCCACCTGTCGACGCTGAGTTTTATGGGCTTAAGCTTTTTTTTAATAAGCTTATTAACCTTGTAACCTCCAACTAAGAAAATTTTGACTTATCTTCTTCTCTGAGAAAAAACGACTTGATGAAGGAGCTTGGGAAGTGGTTTTCTGCCAGCAGAGACTAGTCCTTCGCGATCCAACAACGTAGCAGGGGGTTTTTCACTGCCAAGAACACGCTCATATTGACAGATTGTCACGAGACTGACTGTAGAGCCCGTTCGTTCCAAGAGCTTCGTCTTCGTGTGAGATGGTAAACTATTGGAAGCCCTTGATCTCAGCTTCGCTCTGATACCAATGCTGTGCAAATTGGATGCTATATGCGTACGTAGTGAGTGTCGGAAGGTCCCTAAGAACAAAGAACTCTACTTTAAGCTCAAAATTCAAGAGAATAGACTTGCACGACATG
Source organism: Lygodium microphyllum (assembly GCF_053477565.2). Lineage (NCBI taxonomy): Eukaryota > Viridiplantae > Streptophyta > Polypodiopsida > Schizaeales > Lygodiaceae > Lygodium > Lygodium microphyllum. The sequence continues at coordinate 106,649,980 of NC_141147.1, forward strand.
AGGCAAAAAGACCAATTGGGTACAATCTCCCCCCCATGCCTTGTGTGAGCGCTCCACAAAGCACGTATTTAATATTTTATTCATCTCCAAGCTAAAAAATAACCCAATTTTACAATTAGCATGCTTTAGCTTTTGTATTTACTTTTGTCCAAATAAAGAATAAAGCGGTTGGGCGGCCCAAGAGTCAGGCAGTGCCCAAATACAATGTCCAATAATAAATATTTAAACCGTGCGCCTATGTGCATACAAAATAATAAATATATATTAAGTGCTTCAATAAATAAGCGCACCAAAATAAATATTAGCACCACGCCTAAGACGCACGCCCATCAAAAATGATAAATTCTTCTAAATAACTTGAATACACGCTATCGCCCAGTGCTTCCTAGCACCACCACCGCCTGCTCTACACATCAACTGAAGCATTCACAATTGTTAGAAAATAATAAAATTAACTAACAAAAGTGAATACCTAGCACTCTTTAGCTACAAAATAAATAAATAGGTTGGAACTCTATCCTAACCTTAATTTAATACGAGTGCGGACTCTAAACTCATAAGTGTCTATTAATTTAAATATGTATTTTGTGGAATCACCCGTTATGGAATCACCCACTTGCACATTAAATTAACGTGACACCCGAAAAGGACAGGTGTCCCCGTCAACTTTTCGCATAAGGAATCCACCTTGTGTACGAGCCCCGAAAAATAAATATAATTTTACAGAATCCACTGCAAAACCTCACGGAATCCATTGTGGAATATGCCTCCTGGCATCAGTGTGGTTGCCCCTTTCTAATTGGTCACCTCTCTAAAGTTGCTCTTTCCCTCTCTTAGCGTGGATTCACAAAGGGCATAGTAAAACACACTTTTCTTTCTTCCACCACTATCTTGTTCACAAAGGGTGGTGGTAGATGAGTTGAAAAAGATAACAATGAGTATATTTTTGGATGAAAATAAAGAGCTTATTGAGCTCCTACCCTTCTTCTTTTTTGCTCCGGGGGGGGGGGGGGGGGGGGGGGGGGGTGAAGTTTGTTGAAATTTTCATCCACCTTCAAACACGGAATCCAGTTAATTGTTGTTTTTCAAGCTTATGTCCTTTTTTGGGGGGAGGGGGTGTGAAGTTGGAAGAAGATTTCATCCACCTTCAAAAGCGGAATCCAATTAACTATTGTTATGCCAGGGTCATGTCAACTCATACCCCTTTCTCAAGATTTTTGCCTTCTAGTTTGAATCCGCCCACAATCTTCCTCTTGATTAGTCTTCTCCAGTGCTCTATCACCACATGGACAGTGCAAGCGCAAGAACGTCCTGTTAATACATGTAGTATAGGCATGTGTGACTCATGCTTTTGCATGAAGAAAGTCAAACATAAAAATTGTGACGCCAAACTTAGCCATGGCCCCCATACCTCGAGTAGTCCTTTTGATTGCCAAATTGGCAAGCGCTGCCAAAGCATGGGGGTGACGTCCAAGTCAGCAGTCCAGCTAGGCGAGGGAAAAGGAAATGCGTGGGCCATATTCGGGCCAATGAGAGGGAGACACGTGTGGCATCTGGTGTGTCCTCTTTTTCCACGGTTACATTGGGGAAACGCCGAACCAGAAAATCGTCATTTTCTTGTATCCCGTGCATTTCTTTTTCCCCCAGCAAGAAAAGTTGAAAACACACGATCGCAGTATTGCTTTTGTACCGCTGGTTGTGGGTAGCAGCCAAACATTAATAATTACTACTGGACTAGACTTCACTAGAGACGCAGACAAAGAAGAAGAAGAAGAAGCGAAGACAAGAAAGAAAGAAGCCACTCTTTGCCATCGCCGGGGCTCGTCGTCCCGCCTCCTCTTTAACCCTCTCTCTCTCTCTCTCTCTCTCTCTCTCTCTCTCTCTCTCTACACGCCCCCGATCGTCCTGCAGGTCCCCTGGCTGCACCATTGCTTCTCTCTCTCTCTCTCTCTCTCTCTCAAGCATCTGATCACCATCGCTCTTGCCATAGTCATCCCGATCGCCGTAGCTATTTGCCATAGTGATCGCCATAGCTATTTGCCATAGTTATTCACTTGCTGTGTTCTTGCATCTCTTCCTAGGAGGAGGAGAAGACAACGACGAGGAGGAGTAATAGTAATAATAAGGAAGTGAAGAAGAAACATCAAACGGGGCTGTTACAAACATCAGGTATGGCTGCCATTGCTTTGCTCCTTTTTGATCCTGCGTGCGTTTGCACAACACGCTTGCTTGCATGTGTGCGTGCGTGAGTGTGTACCATCAGAGATGTTTACGGCGAATTGTGGATGCATCATATCGCAGCTTGGAACATATTACTGCTCACAAAACATGCTTTTGTGCGTGTTGTGCATGCGTGCACGTGCGAACATGTTTGTGCATGCACACGCTGTGTGCATATCATCAGATGTTCACTACAAGTCATCGATCCATTGTAACAAATCATGGAACATATCATGATCCTGAAACAGTTCCATGCCTTTAATCTGAGCTTTTTAGGCTCCACCGATCAGCCAATCCAAGCTTTACTCATGTTACCTATCAGTCAATCACACAGACAGCAAACGGATGCTATGGTTTTGGATTCCTTCTCTGGGTTTTACCCTGTAAGAAGCTTTCGGTTCTTGAAGTAAAGACATACAGATCTGTATAGCATTATCTACAGCTGGTTACTGCTATGCCTGTTTAGTACATATATAGTTTCATTTTTTAGGCTTTCAGCCTATGCACTGTGTCTCTGTCTAGTATTACGCCTGATCTTGAATTTGTTTGTCAAGAAAACCCTTGTTTTGGTTCTTAAGGCAGGGGCACAGATCTATGTAAATTCTAGAAGGAAGACAACTTGTGTCCAGAGGTCTATTTTTTCTATATTACCGCCTGTCCAGCTTTTATCTTACAGCCCATCATACCCTAGCAGTGAAATCACTAACATTATATGTAACCTGTATTTAAGAATAGTAGTGGGTTTTAGCTTAGGATCTCAATGCTACATCAAGCAAATTTTGTGACTGCTGTAACCTTTTGATACTTTTATTGAATGAGGTTACACCCACATGGTGTAAGATCCAATGTTGCCAAGCATGCTTAGCCCACAGTGTGTATACGAGATGGATAGTAATTTGTACCCTTGAAAGAAGGGAGAAAGAATGGAGATAGGGCTGAGATGGGGCTGAAATTTGATGAGAATCCTAATATTGAGAGTTAAACAGACGAGCCGAGGAGAATTACTGTTGCAGATTACAGTCATCTGTTCTATTGTAAGATCCTGATTTAGCACATTATTATTATTTTAGTCTTCTTAATAATACCTTTTTCTGTTTTAAGTATGCACACTTGGGTTCTGAGTCCTGGTCTACCTTAGAGGCTTTGGTTATTGTCAATGCACTTCATCTACAGCATGCGCAGTTCATTCTTCTGCCACAGAGTGTAGAGGATGCTGAATCAAAACAAAGAATTCGTTTCAATTGCCTTGATTTGAGGAGTGTTATTTTTCACATGCTCTCAGGCTACCGGTATATCTGTCAAGTCAAGCGAGTTGGCAGCTTCTTTTTGTAGTTGCTTGAGGTGAATTTCCATTTAGAGAGCCAAGAGAGTTGATGCCTTGCAGTTTGCATTTTGCAGGGAAGAGTATTGTTGTTTTCTTGGTTTCCAAACTGTGTGTGTTGGATCCTCAGCACAGCTTTTAAGAAACTGTGACAGCTGAAGGGGAAGGGGTGTTATCAAGAATTTGCAGCATGGAAACAGGAAATGAGGTAAGTGTTGTAAATGAATTCGCTAGTAAAAGAAGATACACTTCTCTAAGATAAGTTGCCCCCCCTCATTGTTTTGTAAACAAAAGAAATTTCTATTAATAACACATGGGGATAAAACCCCATGGTAAATACAAAGTACAAAATCTTGCCAAGCTAAAAAGCTACTGGTTCCCAAAGATGTTTTGTGGACGTGAATGCAGGCAGCTGATATGACCCTGAGAGATGCTGACAAAGAACCGGATAGCCACAGTATCGATGGTCCAGATCATGCAGCAATTGAGAGTATTCTAGGAGAACAGGTACACGATCGAGAATTTGTGCCTTCCCCTGATGAAGAGGCTTTAATCCCAAAAACTGAGCTGCTGAAAGCACAAGAAAACATTGATATTCTAAAGAAGAAACTGGCACAAGCTGAAGAAGCAGCATCACTGAAAAACATGGAATCTGATGAAAGGATCTCTTCTCTTCTCAAGGAACTGGAAACTTTGAAAAGTGAACTTGGGGCTTCTAAAGTGGATCAATCAAGATTCAAGGCCCTAGAAAGTGAGGCAGCTCATCTTGCAGCAGAACTCAATGCTTCTAAACTTGGCTCATCCAATGCAGAGGAAATTTTGAACTCAACAAAGGAACACAAGGAACAGCTAGCCAAGCAGGTTGAAGAGTTGTTGGACAAGTTATCTTGTTTGGAAGGCCAACTTACAGCTGCAGACACAAAAAGTAGAGAATTGGAGAGAAGTCTTCAGTTACAAGTTGAGGCCCATCAGACAGAATTAAGTTCAAGTAAGTCAAGTGAAGAAAGTCTCAGAAATGCTCTTCACGAACTGCAGGCAGATATGGAATCCTGTAAAAAGAGAGTTCTAGACATGGAAGCTGCTCTTAATGATGCTGTTGGAAAGGCAGAAGAACACCAGCGAGAAGCCAAGGATCAGGAATCACGTGCTACAGAGTATATGGATCAGTCTACGAAGTTCAAAATTGCTGCGGAAACTGCAGAAGAGCGATTCAATGAAGCAGATAACAAAATCAAAACCTTGCTGCAAGAGATTGATGAAATGAAAGAACAGGTATCTGCAGGAGCCAAAACACAGAGCATGCTTGAAGAAGCACAGCTGCAGATTGCCAAGATTGAAACTGAACATTTCCAAACAAAGGATAGATTGGCTCAACTTGACCAAGAGTATAGAGATGAAAAAGAAAGAGCCCTGGAGCTTGAGGCAAAGTTGAAATCTGCAACAGATGATTTGACACACTGTGAAGAGAGTCTCCAAGTAGCCAAAGATACTGCTGATAAAATGAATGCACAGGTGTTAGATCTTGAAAGTGTGCTGGTGTCGACTCAAGAGAAGCTAAAATCAAATGAGGAAACCATTGAGATTTTACAGTTAGAAGTGAATGCATTAAAATCAAGGGAACAAACTACTGTAGAAGCTCTGAAAGAAGCTGAAGACAAATCTAAAAACCTAGAGATTGAGTTTCAAGAGAAGCTGAGTGCTTGTGATGACAAATGCCGAGCTTATGAGAAATCTCTCTCTCAATTGGAAGAACGGTGCTGTCAGTTGGAAAAATCTTTAACCTCTTCTGAACTGGAGGCAGAAACAGCCAGGAAAAGGATGGCTGAAGTAGAGATGGACTTGAATGCTCTTTCACAGGAGAAAATTAAAGTTGAAGAAAATTCCTCAGGCATTGAGACAAAGCTGAAAATTGCAGAACAAACAGTAGACAAACATTTGAGCTCTCTTGCATTGGCTGAAGAAGAAGCAGACAAAGCCAAAGAACAGGTTTCTGAGTTGCAAGATAAACTTAAAGAAGCTGAAGAAAAGCTTCGTTTGAATGGACAAGCGATAGAAGCTTTGGATTCACAAATCAATGATTTGAGATCCAGAGAAGCAACATCTGCTGGACTGCTTAAGGAAACTGAAGAAAGCTCAAAACAGCTGCATATGGAGTTACAAGAGAAGCTTAAGGCATCTGAGGAGCAGTACCAGGCAGTTCTAAAATCAGTGGCTCAACTAGAAGAAAAATATGCGCAGCTGCAAGGATCATTTGAGAATGCTAAATGTGAGGCTGAGGCTGCTGGGAAAAAGGTGGAGGAGCTGCAGCTTGAGTTGGAGAGTTTACATCGGAGCAAGCTGGATGTAGAAGAAAAGCTGAAGATTAGTGAAGAGAGGATGGCTTTTCATGAAAATAAAGTGAATGAAGCAACAAGCAGGGGTGTTGAGCTTGAGAACATAATGCTCCAGCATAAAACAAAAGCAGATGATGCAGTAAATAAGGTTGCAGAGCTGGAGATGGCTCTTTTGGATGCACAAAACAAGGGCTGTGACTTGGAAATGAAGTTGAAGTCAGCTGAAGACAATATTGTACAATTTACAAATGCAGGAGATGAATCATCAAAGCATGTTGCTAAACTTGAGGGCCTGATTAATGACTTGAAGTCTCAGCTCGAAGAATCAACCAGGAAAATCAATGAGCTAGAAACAGTCTGCACCTGCTCAAAGGAAAAAGAACGAGAGCTCACTGAAAGCATACGCTCTGCAGAACAGCTCTTGTCAGAAAAGGAACATGATGCAAGTGTCTTAGCTAGCAGAATAACTGAGCTTGCTTCATCTCTTGCAGCTGTGGAGGCAGATCTGAAGGCTTCAGAAAACAGAGTTGAGGAATCAGAAGCTCGCATTAAAGAGGCCAAACAACAGCAGCAATCCCTTCTTGATAAGGTGAAAGAAGCTGAAAATCAGCTATTGCAGAAAGAGCTTCTTCTAGGAGAAGCTCAAAACAAATCAAAGGAAATAGAAGGATCACTTGACGTCCTTCACAAGGAGGCTGAAGATGCAAAAAGTACAATCACATCCAAAGAAGCTGCGCTTGTACAGTTACAGGAAAAGCTTGCACAAATGGAAGCAAATATGTCAAAGACCGCAGCAGACCTCGCAGAAGCTGTGCATAGATCTGATGAACTGCAACCTGTGGTTGATAAATTGAAAGATGCAGAAAAGACTGTGTCCACCCTTACAGAGAAGTTATTTGCAGCGGAGGAGAAACTAAGCAAAATAGATGCGAATTTACAGGCAGTAGTTCAAAATGAGTGTCACCTAAAAGAGGAACTTGCGTCTACTCTAAACACAAAGAGTAAACTACAGGAGGAGCTTTGTCAATGTGAGAAAGAAAAGCAAGCCATTCTTGCTCAACTTGAAACTACACAGCAAAGTTTCTCTGAGCTGAATGAAAAGCTTAAAGAAGAGACTCAACAGCTTCAGCAACAGGTTAATGTCCATACCACTTTGCTTCTACTTGGACTGCATATATACACAAGTGGGAAATTGAGGGATTGCACTAAGCTATTACCATTGGATTGTTTTTTGATTCTTTACCATCCTCCCTCTGTCCGTCCGTCCATCTGTGTCTGTGTTGTAATGTTTATTGTTTTATTAGAAAGAATCAGGTGTACATAAGGCATTCTGGCCAACATGCTAAGTGTACCTGAAACTCAGGAGGAAGACTCTGGAAAATATCAGAATGAGGCTACTCCTTGCCCGATTTTGTTATAACCTTCCTATGCTAACTTCTGTGTTTTCTTGTGCATGTTTTTTTGGCATGTGTTCTGCACCCCATTAGGTTGTAACAAAATACCACCATGCTACCACTGATGGTTGAGAGTTGGCAAGAGATAGAGCATAAGTGGAGAAAATGCATAGAACTGGTCTCACAATTTCTTAGCAAGTACATTTTTCAGAAAATTATTAATCTGACCTTGTCCTCTGATCAGATAGCAACACTTCTCCAAGAGAATAGAGAATTGGGAGAAACTGTTGCTAGTGGACAGCAAAAGCTGCTTGAAACTTCTGCAACTGCCGAAGCATCAACTAAACTAGCTCATGAGAGCTCATTGAGGGAGGCGAAGTTGGATACTGAAGTTGAAGATCTAAAGCTCCAATTGAAGAAAGCGCTTGATCAATGCCGTCACATAGAGGAACTTGAAAACAAACTCAAGGATTCAGTTAGTCAAGAAGAACATCAGGTTATCTTCATTAGTAGTTTTGTAAGCTGGCTTCTGCAAGTTCTCTGGTTTTGATTCATGTTTTTCAAAATGATTAGATGTTTTGGTCTTGAAAATTGGACACAGCACCAAAGCAACATAAAACCTGCATTCAAAAGTTAAGTGATGGTGGTTGATGCACTTTTGTTGTCAAGTAAAGATCACTTCTAAGGAGAAATATTATTCACATGTGTATTGTAAGGGTACACTAGGTTTAGCAGAAGAAACACAATGAATGTATGAACACGACTAATGCCCAATGTGACTCAGACAAGAATGCAATGAAGGAGAAGACAATGAAGGATGAGTTAATACTGTAATTATGAAGGAATGAAAGGAAGAGATACAATGAAGTGTGCCAAAGGAGCAGAGGCTGTCCAACAGCTACTGTCTCTCATGGGAGTGGGCTCAGGGAGAGTGTCATCCTTTGAGAATGGACTCCAAGTGCAGCAAAGCACTGTTGTCAATGATAAAGGATGTCCAGGAGCTGAAGAAAGGGCTGATAACAGCAAAACACAGCAGCGCAGTATTGAGTGAAGGCTGTGCAGGTGGTGCAAACAGCAGCAGTACTCGAAACAGCTGGATGGCAGGGTGATCTATCAAATACAGCAGCTGGGCAGCTAGGCAACAGGCTGGAGTAGACTTTGGAACAGCTGAATATGAAAATGCAGCACCAGGTGGGCCCCTGGCAGTACAATGACAGATCTAGGTGAAGGCAACAGCAGGCAGCCTCAAAACACAGTCTCCAACAGGGTGGAGACCAGGCAGCACCACCAGCTGACAGGATGGCAGCAGCCAGGAAGTGAGTGGCAACTGGCAGGTGAGGCTGGCAGCTCCAAATAGCTGGGCGGCAGCCTGCCTCTGAGGAAGGAGAAGGCGACGATGATAATGGTAATGATGAAGAAGGAGAGTGATGAAGGGCAGTTGGCAAAAGAGGTGGAATGAAGGATCAAGGGATGAAAGTGGCAATGCAACTGAGACCCTTTTATAGAACATTCTGAGCCAGTTGACCTACTGAAAAGTCTTGTCTGTTGTCTAAAATGAATATTTCCTTTTTGGGGCTGATTTAAGAGCCAGAAAATTGCCAGAAAACCGTGACAATTTAAGTGGCAATTTTAGGTAGCCTACATCCTAGGCAATATACACAATAGGTGGACTTTCACTTCATGGTATTTAGACGTACAAGGCATTCCTTCTTTCATGTTCTGAACCAAATATTTGGTGGTTCGTATAGTGAGTTGGTCATCACAGACATGTTATGCTTCTTAGACACATTGATTTAAGGGACACGTATGATTTGGTCTCTTCACAAAAGCAGACTGTAGAATGAACTTTACTGGGTGAGGTCCTCAAAGCAAATGAATTTAGGATCCCATTTCTTGACAACCCGTGCCCCAAGACATGGCATGGATGTGATACTATGGTACACAAAATGTGCTACAGGCACGATTATCTTGGTTCTTAGACATAGGGTTTGGTCTCTTTGGCTTGAGAGTCAAAGCCCACTTTAGAGTACACTTCTTTAGGCTTAGGTGAAGCACAAGTGGAAGTGAACTGTAGATCTCATGGATAAGAGGTATACTCTGTAAGCAATGTTAGATGCTAGAAATCAAAGTGTCTTTTAGTCGGGCTAATTTAATCTTTGTCAACCCTGGATCTTGAAGCTTTCTGCTCAGCTGAAAATCAAAGAGAGGGGAGGAGTGATGTGCTCAAAAGTTCTTTGTGAACTTGCTTTCTTCTTGTGAGCATATTGTTGCCAAATGGAGAGTTATGTGGATAGTCTCTACTTTTTCCTAGGCTTTCCCAAGCATTTGAGTCAATTTGATGCATAAAAGTTTCAATCTGTGGAATTCCATTCCCCCCTTCAACGCCTGTTAACATTGAACTCCTAAGAACCATTTTTCTGACCTACATTCACAAGTGTGTTATTTAAGCTCCTTGGACAAGTTACAACAATCTGCTTTCTCAAAGTTTGATTCATTGTGTGTTTATCACTGGTGCCAGATAATGATACTGTCTTCCATTATTTTAACAGTTATTTTATGCCTTTCAGGCAAAGATTAATGCACTACTTGAAAGTTCAAGGTCATTAGATGGCAAAGGAGGTGAAGGAAATGAAACAAAACTGGAGATTAAGAAGGCTCAAAAACCTTATGTGGATCAAGGGACAGTTGTCAAGGAACCTGTAAGACTGTCTTTTCCTTTTGCTTCCTGTGTAAATAAACTCAAATGCAAAAGATGAACTCATGAGTCATGCATATCATCAAATGAGATTTTCATATTCATGGAAGGGCTTGAATCAGAGTTTTGTTAATGGTTGTCTACATCTCGATTGAATGCAGATCATGCAGATGGAGAAGGTGGACACTTTCAATGAAGATCATCCCAATCCCACAAAATCTAGGGATATTGATCTGGACTTAATCAAGCCAGCAGATACAGTGCGACAGCGAAAAAAGAAGGGTGTCACGTGGGATGTTAAAGATGAAGCAGAACAAGAAATGAAAATACATGGAAAGCCTTCTCAGTTTTCTACTTCCAGGTCAAGTATTATTGTACAGCTAGGCATATCAGTTGTATCACTGATGGTTGGCTTTTGGCTTGCTCGAAACATGCACTTGTAGTGGTTTGGTGAGGTTCTTGGTAGGTTTTGAAGGTATTTTTGGTTAGCTCTCCTTAACAAGAAGAGAGCTGCTGTGGGTAGTTGCATAACACTTTCAGCTAGAGCTATCTTAGCTATTTCACATGGCGGAGATATTGTTTTTTGCCTATTTTTGTTGTTGTGAGGGAAGGCTGTAATCTATAGAGGTGAGAGTGAGGATCTTTGTAATGAGAGGGGACCAGTTCACAGCTGAATTAGCCATAATGCTGGAAGTTGGGAGCTTGTTTTTTTGAAGGCTCTAGGGGTAACCTTAATGTGATAGATCTGTTCTGTGGATGATGTACTAAAATGTTGTATTCTAGTCTTTATTTTTGGTTGCCATTATTAGTTCTGAACTGTTGATGTTCTGGGATATCCTTGTAAGAGTTAGGTTCATGTTTCCCTCTCTTTCACTACCAGATTAGTTAAATTTACCGGTACAAATGGCCAGATATAGACCTGGCCATTACCATATAGTGCTTATCTGTATGAATACAATTATTTGAATTAATCATTGGGCCATTCCATTCATCTCCCCCGGATTAGCCAAGTGCGTGTTAGAAGCCTCATCATTTGAGAGGTTGAAGGTTTGTATACTGATTTTGTAAGCATCCAATAATGACCATCTATTTAAGATTTGCTCATACAAGGATGAAATTTCAATGGTGGTTACCAATACAAATCCTTGTTGATTTAAATGGCAAGAGCCATTTATACAGGTTGATTAAGTTTGTAAAATAATACTGCTGCTAACTAGTTTACAGTCTCTCTCTCTCTCTCTCTCTCTCTCTCTCTCTCTCTCTCTCATGTGCAAGAAGCAAGCTTTTGGAGTGAGGTTTTTTTGGTTCTTCCTTATTTTTATTTCACATAGTTCACTTATTCCACCTTTTGTTGCAACCACTCCTTTACAACCACTCCACTTACACTACTAACACCATGTCCTCCTCCACTAGCACCACCACCACTGCAGCCACCCTCACCCTCACCACCACTACTATCTCCTACTCCTCAATATTACCAATGCCAACACCACAACCACCTATCTCATTCTCTCCTCCCAACTTTCTCAATCTCCAATTCTCCATTCTCCCTCCTCTCTCCACCCTCTTTCCTTTTCCAATTCTTTTGCCTCTCTCTCTCTCTCTCTCTCTCTCACTCAAATTATTCTCTTCCCTCACATCTCTATTAGCCTTGTCCCTCGAATTCCTTTGTCACATGCACATTTCATAAATGACTCTTATAGTTGTCCATCGGATAGCCATACATCTTATTATAAGAATATTCTAAAAGTTATCTTTATGTATTTGATTTAAAACCCATTGAGTGATTCACCTCATTAAATATCATATTGAGTGCTCATTTTAGATGTATGTTACAAAGTAATAGTTGTGTACAATTTGGTACTAGGAAATCCTATGGTTGCTTTTTATGGAGGGACATGTTATATTATTCACATATAAGTAAAAAAAATAGAAACACACACACACACACACTCTCTCTCTCTCTCTCAATCGTAGGCTTTCCTTATGTACTTATAGCGAGTATTTATACAATATAGGGAGATATTTTATATTGTAGGAATGTTTTGTAAGCCCATGTGTCTCTCTTTTTGATTTAAATCCATTTAAGGGGTGTGCCTCATCAATGTCACATTTCGTGTTCATTTTTTATATATATTGTTACAAAGAAATAGTTTCTTATAGCTTAGCATTGGTATTTTTAAAGTTGGTAATATATAACTTAATACTAAAGTTCTATGTTAGTATACGGTAATCTAATATTAGTTATATTAATATATTAGTTTTTATTAGTTTAATTGCATTATAATGTTGAAATAGTGATCTCAAATATATTCAAAGCTATATTAATATTAATATTATTAGTAATTTTTATTTTAATATTATAATTATATTTTAATACATATATTAATGTTAATTTGTTAATGTATACATGGACATGTTATATAGAGGGACATGCTATATTGCTCATATAGAAGTAAAATTAAAAAAAACATGTGCACGTGCACACACACAATCTCTCTCTCTCATAAGCTATTCCTATGTATTTATAGCAAGTATTTAATTATATAATATAGGGATATATTTTATATTGTAGAAATGTTTCATGAGACCATGTGTCCCTCTCTTTTTGATTCAAAACCATTAAGTGGTTTGCCTCATCAATATCACATTTTGTGCTTATTTTTTTATATATATCGTTACAAAAGTAGCAATTGTTTATAGCTTAGTATTGGCATTTTTAATGTTGGTAATATATAACTTAATACTAAAATTCTATGTTGACATATATGTAAATATGTTAATATTAATATATGTTAATCTAACATTAGATATTGTAATATATCAATTTTTGCTAGTTTAATTGCATTATAATATTAATATATTAATCTCACATATAGTCAAAGCTACATTAATATTAATATTATTAATTATAAATATTAATATTATTAATGATTTTTCTTTTAATTTCATAATTATATTTTACTATATATGTTAATTTATTAATACTAATATATCTTAATCCAGTATCAACTACATTAATATAGATATTAGTTCATTCTCTCCTCCCAACTTTCTCAATCTCCAATTTTCCATTCTTCTCTCTCTTTCTCTCTCTCTCTCTCTCTCTCTCTCTCTCTCTCTCTCTCTCTCTCTCTCAACCTTTTGTGTATGTGTGTGCGTGCCGGCATGGACATTCCATAACTAACTCTTATAGTTGCCCATTGAATAGTCACACATCTTATATTATAAGAATATTCTAAAAGACTACTTATCTTTATGTACTTGATTTAAAGCCCATAAAGTGATTCACCTCATTAAATGACACCTTGAGTGCTCACTTTAGATGTATGTTGTTACAAAGTAATAGTTATCTACAATTTGGTACTAGGATATCCTAAGGTTGCTTTTTATAGAGGGACATGTTATATTGCTCACATATAAGTAAAATGAAAAAAAACATATGTGCATGTATGCACACACACACACACACACACACACACACACACACACTCTCTCTCTCTCTCTCTCTCTCTCTCTCTCTCTCTCTCTCTCTCAACTGTAGGCTTTTCTTATGTACTTATAGTTAATATTTATATAATATAGGGAGATATTTTATATTGTAGAAATGTTTTGTAAGACCATGTGTTCTCTTTTTGATTCAAAACCATTAAGTGGTTTGCCTCATCAATGTCACATTCTGTGCTCATTTTTTATATATATTGTTATAAAGTAATAGTTGTTTATAGCTTAGCATTAGCATTTTTAAAGTTGGTAATATATAACTTAATATCACAATTCTACGTCAATATATATGTAAATATATTAATATTAATATATGGTAATCTAATATTAGCTACATTAATATATTAATTTTTAATAGTTTAATTATATTATAATGTTAATATACTAATCTCAGATATATTCAAAGCTATATTAATATTAATATTATTAGTTATAAATATTAATATTATTAGTAATTTTTATTTTAATCACACACACACACACACATATATATGCTTAATACTAATATGTCCTAATTTAATATCAAATACATTAATATAGATATTAGTTCATTCTCTCCTTCCAACTTTCTCAATCTCCAATTCTCCATTCTTTCTCTTCACACACACACACACACACACACACACACACACACACACACACACACACACAACCTTTTGTATATGCGTGTGTGCGCACGCACCCACGTGCACATTCCATAAATGACTCTTATAGTTGCCCATTGAATAGTCATACATCTTATATTATAAGAATATTCTAAAAAACTACTTATCTCTATGTATTTGATTTAAAACCCATAAAGTGATTCACCTCATTAAATGACACATTGAGT
>NC_141147.1:109730952-109800952 GCF_053477565.2 Lygodium microphyllum
ATGCCATCGACTATAGTGAAAGCTAAGGATAAAATTTTGAGTAGCAATCATATATTTACAAGCTATAGAGTCTTGATCTATCTTACATATAATTTTTCCTTCTGTCCTTGTATCCCATTCTTCATCAATAAATTATATGATATGATCATATGTTAGTCTCTTCACTGAAAGCATGGTTTTTATTATTCTTATCTCCATATTAGAGAAGAAATCAATTAATATATTAATAGGCATAAACAAAGTAACTTTGCTTAGCCTACTTGAGATATTAGATTTTAGTGCTTTCTGGATCTCAGAAAATATTATCTAATCTTTAAGATTGCAATAATATCCTCGTTGAACCAAATATCAAGATCCACTATAGGATCTTTGCTGAAATCATTAAGATTCTAGTCTAAAGCAACTAGACTACTACCAACAAAATGCCATCGACTATAGTGAAAGCTAAGGATAAAATTTTGAGTAGCAATCATATATTTACAAGCTATAGAGTCTTGATCTATCTTACATATAATTTTTCCTTCTGTCCTTGTATCCCATTCTTCATCAATAAATTATATGATATGATCATATGTTAGTCTCTTCACTGAAAGCATGGTTTTTATTATTCTTATCTCCATATTAGAGAAGAAATCAATTAATATATTAATAGGCATAAACAAAGTAACTTTGCTTAGCCTACTTGAGATATTAGATTTTAGTGCTTTCTGGATCTCAGAAAATATCTTACATTGATAGCCCTCACTAGTAGCTGGACTTGGCAAAGGCCACTCAAAGCTTAAAAAATCTGGGAAAGGAAGGAGGTTTATTGATGCCCATTGGCAACGCTGCATAGGAATAACATAAGAATGGTCATAAAAGAATATTCCATTCTCTGCAAGCTCTGTCTTCTTTCTCCCTCTATACATTTCTTCTCCAATTGAACCATGTATAACATCAATAACATAAATAATAGACTCCACTGGTTGCCATTCCTCAAGATTAGAGGGATAGACATCTACAAGACAAACAAATATTATAATGGAAAAACCTAAACTATGTTTAAGAAAGGAAAAACTTTAAGAATCAAATTCTTACAATTTGGTCTATGCATTGGAAACTTTGAAGATCTAGGTTTCAAACACAGCTCTCTATGCATGAACACATGTTGCACTAGTACCTCTTTGATGCTATTCTTATTTGCTCCAAGCTTAAAATCTCGGATTCTGCCCTTCCAAGCAGAGATAAACGAGCTCTCATGTCTTTGCATTTTTCCATGTTTTGCTTGTTGCATGGTGATCCAACTACCTTTGCTAATGATAGTAGGAATCCATCTTCCATCAATTTGGAATGAGACATGTACACACACACACACACACACACACACACACACACAGAGGAGACTAGGCTACCATAACGGAGGGAAAAACAATAGAGGAATAAAAGAAAGGAGGGAAAAAACTGAGCGCCATGCTTTTCACTAATTTTAATTTCGATGACATCAGTCATTATCATTAATCTAGAAATACCATTAAATAAAAGTAGCCTAGACTCTATGCCATTAATGCAAAAGATGGCATAATCACGAATATAAGAGACTAAAAATAGATAATAAAAATAAAAATTATATGTTTTTGTAAAATGATTTTTTATTTTTTTTAATATAGAAGTTCCATTACGGAGGCTTTGCTCTTATTGGTCTAGAGCACTCTCTCTCCACATCCTAAAAGGCATTTTCGAGACCTCAAAACTCCCCTAATGACATAACGGCATAGGTAGCTAGGGAATGTGCAAACTGTTTCCATTGTCAGGGAATCAGTTGACAAGTCACTGCCTCAAAGATCTCAAGGGGTTCCAATGTTGTAGAATGGTATATCCTTAGCATGGGATGCCTCCACTATAAATACCATTCAATCGGTTGATCACTAATTGTGGGTCACCTTTCACCAATAACCAGAGAATACCACTGTGTCTAGCTAGATTAAATCGAATTATCAAGGCCTTGTATCCCACCATGTTATTCATAAAAGCAATGCCTAACTATACTCCCATTTTGAAAACTAATCAACGACAGGGATCTTTAATGATAACCCCAACACTCGCATGCTTAGCACATCCTCGAGAAGCTCCATGTGTAAATCTAGGCTTCATTGATGTAATTTTCCATGGCAATCAACCTACTCATACTTATGATAATCAAGTCTAATTGAGAGAGTGTGTGTAAGACATGTGCAATCTCTCCTTCCTCACTAAACTCAATAGGGATGCTAGTAAGAACTCTTGGACAATGGTAGAAACAGACTTGAATATCCTATGTAAAATATATGTCTTGCTACTCAATAATGTGATAACCCTTACTCCACTACATCCCCTTGTCTTGGAGGTAATGCTGCTCTAAATATGGATGTTGAAGATAAGAAATGATTTTTTCCATCCACTAACTTGATACCCTCTACAAGTTTAAGCAGAATTGTGAAGGACCTACAAAGACACCAAGTCCAACGTTAGTCCCTACACATAATAGGTCTTGAGTTTGTTGAAAGTTACTTAAGTTTTGAATTCTACCCCTTGCAATGTTTTTAAAAGGGTTATATAGCCATTCTTTCCTATATAAATGATTTGTAAGGACCATTCCGTTTGGGTTTCAACTTGCCTGGAAAGAGCTCACGACAGGCATCATAATATAAAATCAATTGATCCTAGCAAATTTATATTTCTTAGGATGAAGATCATGAAGTATTTTCATTTTCTTCTTCCCTACTTTCTGATGTAACAAGGCTTATAATCTAATCTCATCAAGATGCAACGCTTTCTCTTCACCCAAAGTATGGTTTAATGTAAACCTTACTCTAGATATTTGAATCTCCAAAGATAAAACACACTCTTCTCCATATACTAATTTAAGGAGGGTGTGCCCTATAGCTCTTTTCAATATCGTATTATAAGCCCAAATAGCCACATACAACTTCTTATCCCAATCACATTTACCTTTGGATGCCGTCTTGGATAAAATCCCCACGAGCTACTTATTAGTCCTTTCTATTTGCCCATTAGCTTGGGGGTTGTAAGATGTGGTCTTATTATCTTTAATTTTTAGAGCTTCCATTAGAGCTTCAATCACTTGATTTAAAAAAAGTGTCCCATGGTCAAACACAAGCTCCTTAGGTGGAGCAAACTGGCAAACAATCTATTTCAAAATGAAACTAGCCATTTTCTTAGTATTATCCTTCATTATAGCATGGGCTTTAGACCACTTTGTATGATAATCTATTGCTACAATGATATAGTGCTTCCATATAGTTGATGAAGGGTGTATAGGTCCAACAAAATCAATGCCCCACTTCTCAAATGGTAGTATAGCCATGATAAGAGTTAGTAGGCACTCCCTATTCTCCCTATTGTCGTGTCTCTGACATGCATTAGATCTCTTAACATATGTAATAGAATCTTGAAAAAATGACGAGCACCAATATTCTGCTCTCAAAGCTTTCTATACAATCACATGTCCAACAAAGTGGCCTCCATAAGTGGAGTCATGACACTCTTCCAAGATGAATGGAACCTCGTTAGGCATAACACATTGGCAATAAATATCATTAACCCATTGTTGAAATAGTGTTTCTGTAAATCAAGGAAAATTTCAAGGCTGGCTAATTTTTCTCTTTTGAGCCTTCGACAAAGAGGCTCCAATCTCTCATGTGAATAGATAATATGTTATAGCATTATACCATGATGGAATGGAGACCATATTGATTCTGAATAGATCCCGAAGGTCACTACCTTTAGCTAAGACTTCCTTTAGCTCTTCAAAATCCACAAGAAATTCTACGATACCCTTCAACTTTGGTGTCTTGCTCCTAATTTCATATTCAAACTCCTGTAAAGCGATTAGTCACTTTGCTAGGCGGTAAGGTGACTGCAACTTATTCAACAATAGCCTCAGTCCCTCTGCGCTTGCATAAAATACTACATTTTCATATAGGATATAGTGCTTGAATTTATTTGTTACAAAGTGCATTCCAAGGCATAGTTTCTCCATATAAGTATTATTAATCTCAGATACTGCCAATTTTGATGACTGGCAAATGCAATTGGATGTTACCACTTCTCCTCCCAAATTTGGCTAAACAACAAGTTGATACTATACATCATAGCCACTAGAAATATACAAAATATCTCACCCCATTTAGGTGCTTTCAAAACTAGCACTTTTGCGAATTTCCACTTCATATCCTTGAAGGATACTTGACATGGATCACTCCACGGAACAAGTAGTTAAAGGAAAATAGATTCATCAATGGCAATATTCTCTCATTGTACATGAAATATCAAGATAGCCTTACACAGTTTTTGTAGCTCCTCAAATAATCCATACCTTAGGTCAAAAGGCATACGCCTCACTTTTTATCAAACTGAGCAGCTACCTTCCTTCAAGGGAATAGTATATACACAGCTAGATTAGGAGGAATGCCTCTCAATTCATCATAGCTCCAAGAAAAAATATCACTAAATTTTTGAATCAATGATAGTAGTCCTTCCTCTCTTCTAGACTAAGCATAGATTCTAATTTGATCACTCGTGGCTCATCCAATGTACCAAGATCTAGCACAATCACATCCGTGTCTCTGATTTTATCTTGAGCTTCTATCGACTCATTCAAAGTAGCTTGGTAGATATCTTATGTGGTGGACCCCTCTCTTCATTCATCGCTTTAACAAAGTCTCACTACTAGAAGGATCCTTTAGTGCATCTAATTATGTTCTCAAATATAAAGGAACTCTTTCTTTGAGGAGATTCAAGATATGCATCTACTATTATACATCTAGCACCTCTACCAAAAATCAAAGGACCAGTGGGTATATCAACTTGACAGTCGCATTGCAAGATCTATGGTCTTCCGAATAATCCTTGATAGCTTGGTCTCCCTGCAAACCTAATAGCCCTAAAGTTGATAATTCATTCTTCATTAGCAAAAATCATGTAGACTTTGGTTTAAATGCAACCTTCTAGTTGTCTTAAACTTTCCTTAGCTATTCAAAGAATTATAGAGGCATCCTTTTGGATTTCCAATCCTGGCCTTTCCATCAATTCTAAACTCATAATGTTGATGGGGAATCCAATACCCACAATGGCATGATCCACTAATTTGCCATCAAGGTATGCTGCCACCCTTGGGTAATTCTTTTCAGCATGCTCAAACTAGTCATCTCCTACATGAGCTATTCCTAAGGGTTTGATGATATATTCGGTGTGAAGGTCTTCTTGAACTCTTTGTCAACTCTTGGACATAACTTGATCAACTACAGGAGGTTCACATCTGGATTTACCTTGCAAAGACAATTGGCTAAGTCAAATTCATGATAATTAGCAATTTCTCCTACTAGACCATTATTTCTCTTAGTTTTTGAACATGCTTATGTGTCTCTTTCTTAGCTCTTACCTTCTTCTTTGGTAGCTTCTTATTAGAGTGGCCTTTGCCACTAGTAGCTTTTAGAGGACTAGCTTCCACATCAAGGTTAAGGACTTGCGTCCCCTTATTGTATTATTTAGGATTCACCTCAATAGGTTTTACATTATCTCTAACACCTTCTTTAACCTTTTACCCTCTTGTAATGGCTTGTAAATTGGAAGCCTCAGTGGTGTTGATATGCACAGCTTTGATAAGTCTGACATCACTACAATCAGGTAGCTCTTCCACCGTATCATTTCCTCTCTACAATATTTTATTTGGTCCCTCATCCTACTCAGAGTTATTCCATTGTCCTACTCATTGATGATTAATCAAACATGGCTCCTTACTCCCTTGCTAAAGAGAGCTAATCTTACTCTAGCAAGTACTAGCTAGATGGCCGGACTTTTCACATATGTCACGTTTGACATTAGGACATTTTCTCAGAAAAGTGTTGATCACCACATCTCTTACATCTAGATCTTGGTGGGTCATCCTCTTCAAGGCATCGACTTCCTATCAAGTTTTGCTACTTCTTTAAGAAATTGACATCTATGTTATTTGTCTATATTATTGTATTACTTATCAGTATAATGCTTTATCATGTCCTTAACTTCACCAATAACATTTGATCCACTAGCATAACCGTGATTATCCTCTTGCCGTTCAGTTGGCCTAACCACCAATTTAGACATCAACCACACTAATTAATTGTCATAACATTAGGATTTGTCATTTGGCTTCTAGTATCTAGGGACATCATTTGGCTAGCCATCGGCATAGTAACATTAACAAGAGCTAACAGCATAGGCACATTTTGTGTTATGCTTCCTTTTCCATTTGAATTGGTCATAGGTGTACTAGTCACACCTTAACTTACATTGGTCAATGCCAAATTATTACCAGGACCTACACTCACGTTTAGATTTACTCTAGACGCATAGGTTGCTTGTAAGCTAGACTCTACCTCCTCTGCTCATGTAATAACAATGTTTATATCAGCAAGAGAAACACTACTCAAAACCACTTGGATATTGAAGTCTAATCCATGCAAAAAGTATTGCAAATGGGCAGTAGGTGGAATTGGAATAGAGGTGTGCAATTTGTGAAACATCTCTTTCAAATTCATGGCCTATGCTGAAGCATTCTCATGACGTTCTTGATGTGTCACATTCAAAACATGTAGCCAATATACTGACCACCTCTCTCAAGGGAAAACTCTCTTTGAAAGACTGTAAAGAATAAATCAATTGTGGTTATAGTCCTAGCTTCCAAGTCATGATACAACATTGCAGTTCTTCCTTTCAGAGTCATATTGAAAAACATCATGATACGTTCTTCATCCTAGATTCGGTAATTGAATATTAGTTTCTAGAACTCACTGATATATAGTTCAATATCTTCTTCTGCTAACCCATTAAAAATGTGTAGAGGGAAACCTAGAGTTGGAAAATCTGGCATTCCTACAAGTATTGCAATAGATTCCGCCATCAATTAGGTTTTCTCTAGGGGTTTGTATTGGTGGGGTTATACATATACTCAAAGTAGATTGACTTTTAAGAGAAAGGAAAATGCTAGAGCTTCCTTCTCCTGTCAGTGAACCAATTGGGATATTAATTAGGTCAACAAGACCTCTCTTTCTTAGGAATATTAGACTTATGCTTAGGAGAATATCTCCTAATGATTTCAACTCACCATCTAGGTTTTTTAGCTTTTTCTTATTGTGAATCTTGACTTGATGGTATCTATTAAAAAATAATGGATCTATCTCAATTCTCTTTGACATACACTAACTGGCTGGTCCCTATGTATGAGGGAGTACCTGTTGTACCTCTCTCACCCACGTGGTTGGTATCGTGTTGTAGTGCGTTGATAGCTCCACCCTCCACCCATGACAAAGTCCCTTGTTTTTCCCCGGCTACCTTGTACATATCTTTTGGCTATAAATATGATGTGTCGCCCTCAAGATGGGCCCTTGTGCCAAACCATGAGCATGTTATGATTCGTGTCGCATTCCATGTCGTGTTCCATGTCCTGTTGGGATGTCTTGTGACGTGTTGAGGTGTTTGGATGGAAATGTTGGGGAATGAGTTTGGCACTCCTCTAGAGCCTAGACGCGGTCCTGCGTAGATATTGGAGGGCCGACGGACCATTACAATTGGCATCACTAATAAACCAAGTTCAAAAACCATCACTTATTAGCGATCCTTAGCAAACACACCACCTGTCAAGACCTAAAACGAGCCCAACACTGGCTCTAGGGCTCTAGCTAACAAGCCTCCTAAGGTCAACAAACCACTCTCACAACCTCGCAATGATGAGGAGCATTGGGATGCTATACACTACTCTAAATATATTATGTGTTTGTGTCGATTATAGTCTAGGAGTTTTACCCTTTTCGAGTGTACGCAAAGGGAGTATCCAAACATTCAATTGATCAATACCTTGATTCGCATACATAAAGAGCCTCCCCAAGTAGAATGCTATGGCTTCAATGCCTCTCTTACACCCGAGGGATTGGCCCCGGGATTCGCATAGAATATGAGCATAGTAGAGTTCTCTCATAATATAAATGTAACAATCCGGGAGATTGTGTATATTCCTCATTTAATGAGTTTTCCCAAGATATTGAACTTTTTTACATCAAAGGGAAATCTTACACTCTCAACATTGGTCGTCACCTAGACATACAATTACAATGCATTTAGGGATTTATCTTCTGATATCATTTCAAGATTACAAATACAAAGTGTATGGTAGTTTGTGCTCAAACAACTTAACTAAAAAAGCAGTCAATGTGAAGTGCATAAACAATATTTTCATGGTTTCTTTCTATTAGCATCATGTTACATTACTACTAAGGAATAGCTGCAAGCTAACCCTTGCTATTGGATCTCTTAAGAATTATATAAAGCATGTCATGTATGTTAATATATGCAAAGAAATCAACAACTTAATCAAATATATTTCTGTTTCAAGCCCACATCCCCTACGGTTCAGATTTAGATTGATTGTGCAAATGTAGGGAGATTTTGTGATAATTTTTTATAGAAATGAGCTCTAAAACATACACTTTAATACATAAATGAAGGAAAACTAAGGTAGACTATGATGCTTCACCTTCATTACACATTTACAAACATTCTCCTAATTTTTTATAATTATTTGTGCAAAAACTATGTTTACTTTATTTTTCTTACTTGTTAAAACTATTTTTCATGAAATTTTTACTTTTTTTCAACATTAATTATTAAATTTTCTAAGTTTTTTTATTCGTAGGACTTATGTGAAGTATGACCCATCAGCATATTCGATTTCATGCTATATGAACATCATTCGATCCCCAATATCTAAGAATAATCCCATTTTTCATTAAATCTCGTAGTTTGGGTTTTGCAATTTTATTTTTTTACTATATGGAGGGGAAAATGAATCATTTGTAACCATTTTTTCATCCAAACTAAATTACGATCACTTACTTGAAAATTCGCATACGAATGTCTCGTAATTTGAGAAAATGGAGCCAATAATGTAATTTCCTAGCCACTCATACTTCCAAATTACCCAATTTACTTGCCATTACACTTTCAAACCATCATCCACATCATTGATCCATCAAATCAGCCCTCCCTCTATCTCTCTCTCATATAAATAGCCATACGAACAAGAAACAAGGAGGAGAGAGAAATACTAAATTTTTATATTGTTGAATACTACATCATTCCTCACATAGATCAAAGTGTTGAAGAGTGAAAATTTGATGCATCCAATGCCCAAGAGTAAGAAGAAGATGGTTGCCAACCCAAAAAATCAAAATTTTCGGAGATGGAGAAGGTGCCAAAGAAGATGTGCCCCCCTTCCACCCATGTCATTCCGATTCTTGATTAGTTTCCCTTCTTTAATCAAGGTCAAGACTAATCCAACAAATAATTACTTTCGTTATGACTTTTCACACTTGCGTTGTCGTGACACTCCACGTCTACCACTGCAAACCTCAGGGGTGAAATTTTTAGCCAAAATTTTGGACTCTTAAGTCAAAGTCATTATAAGTTTAATTTCCGCTATGTGTGTTTGCATGACGCACGAGCATATGTAGATAGGATAGGCACGAATTCCTCAATGCATTCATAATTTTTTTGTGGAGTATCGCTTGATTGTTTGCATATCATGAATCGAAAATTTTGTATTTCCTTAAAGTGTGAGTGATTGGGCATGAAGATTGGAACAATATTTAGTAGTCCATGGATATCCATTCATATTAGTGGAATTATGCTACAAACTAACACTAGCACTCTCTGAGGAGAAGGAGGAAACTTTAGTTCTGACCACCGTTCCTTTACCTTAATGCATCCATGTATCTTTTCTCTAAGAGATATGATGCAGCAAAACTAAAGGAAGGATCAATACTTGAAGGAGTCAAAGTAAACAAGTACCTAGAAGTCATGGGAAATACCAAATAGCATTAACACAAGCACCGGAAAATGTAAAGGCACGCTACAAGATTGACATCTCTCTCTTGGGAGCAAAAGGACTTGACAGAAGAGATTAAGAATGTAAAGGCACGCTACAAGATTGACATCTCTCTCTTGGGAGCAAAAGGACTTGACAGAAGAGATTAAGGATGCGGATTCTTTGCTTCTCTCTCGGAGCATTCCAGGACTCGTTTAATTAAACAAGTTCAACTTACTTGTACAGATCAGCAGCACATAAAACCACTCAGCAACAGGCATAAAGATAGAGTAGCTATATCTAATAAGGGTGAGAGGTCACAATACAAAGTTATAAACAAAGTTCCCACAATGCTTGGGACTCGATTGGGCATAAAATTATGGCGGAATAATGACATAATCAATGACATCAATGGTGTGTTTTTTCTTCGTGTCTCAAATAGAAGAGACGTATATGAAGCTTTTAGCTTTTCCAAAAGCTTAAAGGAGCGATGTATTATGGCGCTGAGTATATAAGAAGGACGAGGTGGCAGAGGAAGCCGTAGCAGAAGGAGATGCAGAAGACAAGGAGGCCATGATGCAGCTAAAGAATAAGACGAAGAAGGTGACGGGGGCTCATATGGCAGACGATGAGGCGAAGACCTACTGAAGATGGCGGACAGTCAATCGCGGACCAAGGTGAGGACTAAGCTGCTACAAAAGACGAGAATCTGAGACCACGACGAAGCTAATGGGAGAGCCGACAGAGGCGATGTAGCTTCAACGACAAGGAAACTGGTGAACTCTCCTGAAACGAAGGCTGGGAACGGGATGACAAAGGCGTGGATGAAGCCGTGATGAAGCGGAAGGGAGGAAACACGACATTATTGTGGTTAAGTTATCATTTATCACCGGCGTGTAGAGGAATTGAAGAGGAGGCTTCATTGAGGAGGAAGTTGATGGAAACCTGCAACTGAAGGGGGGAGGAACGCCATTGACTGAGCTATCGGATTGTGAGCACCATCGCATCAGTAGGGAGAAAAACTACCAACCTATGAATATGATCTCATATTCCTTAGACTTTAGCTCAAGTAAGCCTGCTTGTCGATGCTCTGCATGAATATACTATATGACTTTTGATAGAGTGGACTTGAAATTTCTGCGATAAATGAATCATCAGCACTCGCACTGCTATAAAGATTTATCTATAGGATTCTCGACGCCTTTCTCGTCGTCTATTTCTTGACTTGATCTTGCCAAACAAATGTACTAGATTTGAAGGTTCTTTGAAATGGCAAGATTCACCTAAAGACTTGCGAAGTCTATATCTTTTTCAACATGCTCATAATCAGGAGTTGTGCCTTTGAAGGTATCAAAAAGAGGGATAATTGAAGAACACTTTTATCTTTACAATTGCTTGTTGAACAGTCTACCAAAGGACATTGTGACTTAAATTGAGATGCTTACATGCTTTGGGATACATGTCTATGTTCAAAAAGCATTGAGACAAACAATGTATTCATTCTCATTGCTAGTTTTATATGTGAAACCTAATCATTCTTTTTGCTCCATGTATTCATCTTGACTTGAGGAATTGATATTATCTTCTGCTCCCATCTTGCTAAGCGTCCCTGCGGCGAGCGACATTCATGAAACCCCCCCACGCAAATTCTGTGCGACAACGCGAAGTGGTTTCAAGTTGGTTGAGGGAGCAAACGATTTTGAAATTGCAATCTGACTAGTAGACGGGTGACTTTTTGGCATCATTTTGCATAAAAAATTTCCCTTTTATGAGTCTCGAGTTTCTTTTTCACTTAAATCTAAGCTTTAAAATCTACTCCCATAAGTCAAGTCTTCCTTTCATTCATGTTGAAATATAGGACTTGCAAGCTAACTACCAAAACATGATGCTACATTTTTATCTTCCAAATGACCACCGATCATTGTGACCATGCCTAGATGTTTCACACTCTTTTTGACAGTATCTTTATGAGCACATGTGGATGGCCTTTAAGACTTGTGTCTAGTGTTGCTCAAGGAAAAACCAGGGGTATAATAGGTCCCATAACTTTTCTTGACTTGTTCTAGCATCATTTGGATATTTCGATCATCTCTAGGGCTTGTTTCAAAGGAACAAGGAAGGACATCATCAAATAGGTATCATCATCATGAGATGCTTAAGGAGATTTGGTAAAAAACAAGGCAAGAAGCTCAAAATAGACAACATGCTGAAATCGTCGTGAATAGTAGATCAAGGTGTTGTAGGTGCTCAATCAAAGGTTCAAATCCATGATTTTATGCCTAATATGGAAGGTTTACATAAATGTTTAGGAGAGTAGAGTACGATAATATGCTTTCCTTTTTCCCTTACTTTTTTTAATTAGCCTTATGGAGTGTAGTTTCTCCAAAGAGCATGCATTTATTTTAGGCATTTTTATTTTTTCATAATTATAGCCAAATCTAATTTATTCCTTAAGCTCAATGGCTTCGGGTATGGATATTTTGTATAGTCATTTAGATACTACTTGATTTTTGAGGAACCAATTCTATCTCATGGTCAACTTCTCAATTATGGAGTAGTTGAGTTAGCTCTTCTAAAAAGTAATCTTTGAAGTCATTGATCTAAGAAGATATATTGTCTTCTTTTGTCTTTTTGATCTTATTTAACCAAATAATATAGACTAGTATATTAGCTATTTAGTAGGACTTTCGAGACTTACTTGTTAGGGAATAGACTTTTATTGTGGGTTACCATGAGGTTAGACCTCTTTGTTTTGGTTCTCAACCTTGGGAATCCATTTTTTGTAGATTACAGGTGTTTGCATATCTTTCTTGTTGGCTCACTTTAATCTATTTATGCTTGGAGAAACTTATCAAGTTTACCCCACTCCTTGGAGGTTATGCTGAATGAAGTTGTGGCTATTGAGGGTGTTTTTTACTTTGAAGAAGCAAGTACACCCTTGTTGAAATTTGGAATGTTTTTTGTATTGAGTAGCTCTAGATCAATGTGTTGCAATTCATAATCACCCATACACTTGGTTTGTTGTTTAAATGGTCCATCCAAAAATGACTCATTTCCAACTCCTTTTTTATTATGTAATAACACATTGTCAAAGTGATTTTGAGTCAAGCTACAAATCCATAGAGGATCAAGAGTGAAGTAAGACAGAACTAGACTTTTATTCAATATCAATGGAAGTCGTTTGACTAAAAGTCAACTATGCCAACAATATGCTTTCAAGATTTTGATGGAATTTAGAAGGAATTAAGAGGATTCATGAAGGTAGAGATTCATATGGCACGAAGAATAAAGGTTCTTTCTTAAGTACTCAACATAATCTTCATAACACTCAAAACAATAGGATTCAAGTTGCTTCTACAAATGTGTAGACAAAGCAAATTATACTCATCAAGGTTGGGACTTCTTTGTTCATAAAGATAAAGTGGATAAGAGGAAGAAAGTGAAGTATAGTCATCGAGGTTGGGACTTCTTTATTCATAAAGGTGAAGTGGATAAGAGGAAGAAGAATTGGAATAGAGAGAAGTAAACTTGAAGAGCTCTTACTAACAAAAGAAGCTCACACTCTTCATGGTTCACATCATTGAATTCAAAACACTGCCTTAATACAGCTACTCGATGTTGAGTCTTGTTACTGCCATCTCATACTCATTAGAGTGACCTATAGTTTATAATATGCGAGAGTGTCAATTGAATTTGAGGTTGAAAAAGAGTGTTTTAACCTTTCACTTTGACTACGTGGCCCTTCTTAAGCTTCATAAATGATGTCGTTACTTACAACTGCACCATGAGAAAGCTTAAGTGCCACAATATACATTAGGGTGGCCAATGATTTCTTTTTTAGCACATGTTGAGGACTAGATATAGCACCAAAGGTGCTTGCATAAGCTCTAGTGAGAAAGTCTTACAACATCAGCTTTCAGCTCAAAGAAAACAAAAAAGGCACCATGGCCTTGTGTACATATAAACACATCATTTTGCACTCAAGTCACACAAGATAGGCAACAAAGTTGTGTAACAAATCCATCACCTTCTAGTAACTCTATCACCTCCCATGTTTGATTAGTCCAATGCAAATGGATGATCTCCTCCACGACCTATCTTCTCTTTCTACTTGTTCTCAAACGATGTTATTCTCCTTCATTCCCTATGCATGATTACAACCTCTTCTCCATTCATGATGGTGGCCATCTATTGCATGTCCTTGCTTGTTAGTTTCTTTTTCTCCTTCTCAAAAAAAATATTTCTCCCCTTTTTTTGAAGCATCATATCCTCTTATCTCCACACCATAAAAGCACTCATAGTGTCCAAGAACAACCTTTCATGTGCTCTCTTTTTGCCTCGATTATCTTAGGTTTTTCCTTCTTTATAGCATGCATTAATGTCCTTCACAACATCTAATGAACCCAAAAATCCTAAGGCTGTCTAGCCCTACTTTTTTCAAGGTTGGTAGTTCAAAACATGGCCTTACAGTCCATTCACTCCATTCCATTTGAGTTTCTTTGAGTACCACTAACCACAATGAAACCCTAGGCCAACTATAGTTTCCAATCTCTCTATGGAATCCATCAAAAGTGCTTCTGTGAATGCTCACCCCAAGTTAAAAGCCATTCAAAATCTTAGTATATCCCAATCTACCCCCAATCAAGCATCTTCTCAAAGACCTCCAATGAAGTAGAGGCTTCATTCTTTAAAGCTAATAAAGAAGAGTAAAACAAACTTCAAATAAACATATAGCAACATTAACTTTATTATAGGCAAACATCCTTCATTCATATGTTTGTGAGAGTATATGCGTAGCATCACAACATCCACCTCCTCTAAACCTACTCATCCCTTGGATGAGCCACATCTACTCATCCACTTTTCCTTTGAGCTCTAAAAATAAGTTGAGCTCTTCATCAGTAATTTCCAAGAGTGTATCATCATCCACTACATCCTCATATGCAATTGTCGATGTATAGGCTCATGCTCAATTAAATTTTCCACTACATATTCCACTTCATGTCTTGTCTTGAAGATTTTGATCTACTTGTGTTCAATGGGTGTCTTCAAGGGTGTCCCATCAAGTTTCGTTAGCTCATAAGTAGCATTGTCATATGCATGCTTCACCCTATAAGTCCCAAACCACCTTCTTACTATTTTACAAATAGTGCTACTGTTGAGATATTTGCAATCACACCTACTTCAGTCCCTTTGTGAGGAGCAGTGATGAGGGCCCAGGACTAGAATCCCATATGCATAGTAGGAGAAAGTACCACCACTCAATTCGTATAAAGCATTGTACTTGCACTCTTTTTCTAATGCAATGATAATACTCTTTTCTTTCTAGTAAAGTGTCAATGTCACTGTCCATACAAAATATTGTGTTTATGAGTCCAAGTCTCAATCTTGGAACGTAATTCACTTGTGTGACAATTTGTCTTTGTCAAGGTCAAGGTATTCATGAGTTTCTTCTTTCTCTTTCAACCTCCATAGCTTTCGCATCTGCCATGCTCTAGATCCCACACATTTCTATCATGCTATTAGAGCCCAGTCAGGCATGGCATAACTCCCTTCTCTGCTCTCTCAGTCCCTCTTAACCTCATGACAGCTCAAGTCCAGCTCACGGTTCTCATTTTCCACCTCCATCTTCACTTGATCTTCTTGGCAACCATAGCGAGCTTGTACCTACCTTGCTTGGAGCGTTCATATCTCTCAAACCAAGCCATATCTCAATGAGATTCCTTCTAGATATATCTTCCTCTACTCGGGGCGCTTCTTCCTGGCACTTCAAACCAAGACATTGATGATCATCCAACCCAACATTACGTGATTTCACCATCGCTGTCCAGAATTGCGCCTACTCCTATTCATACTGCTGGCGCGCTACATATATATCAAGATCTTGCCTAAGATCATAGGGCTTTGATAGACTTGAAGAGAGCTACATTTCCATAAAAAAGCTTTTGAAAATGATCCACTATAGCTCCCAGAATCAGCGAAAAACCAGGCTGCGCCCAGAAACCCTAATGTAGAAGCCATAGCCAAAGCTTCAAAATTCTGACATTTTTCACTGTTTCTCTCATTGAAGTTATCAACAGTGATTTTAATCACTGAGCAATACTCTCCGAAGTTCATTAAAGTCTTGTCACCCAAATTTGAAGGTATGAGCATCAAATGAACAAGGGGAAGATTAGACTTGGATTTAAAAAGAGTAAAAGATTTTGCAGATTTGGTGTTCATTGACACTCAGTTAGTGCTTTTTAGCACTTGTGTCTCTCAACCAACTCTTCTACTGCTCAAATCTCATAATTCTGAAGTTGATTTACTATTGTTTCCGTAAGTTTAACATGGGCAAAGACTCTCCAACTGCTCACTTCAAAGGAGTTGGTTTTCACTCCTGGCAGACCCGCATCAAACTCATCCTTATGAAGAAGGGCCTCTGGACCATTACCATTGGAAAAGAAAAGAAGCCTTGTGATGCAGATCTTGTTGTCACTTGGCAAAAGAATGATGATAAGGCTTATGCCATTATCAAACTAGAGATAGATGACAGCTATATCCACCATGTGGATAATTGTGAGACCTCAGAGGATACATGGAAGAGACTTGACACCTTGTTCGGTGCACAGTCTAAATCATCAAAGTATGGTCTCCTGATTGAGTTTTTTAGGCTTGAGATGAAGTCCAGCACATCACTTGCCACACATCTAAACTACATGGAAGGACTTCTAACACAACTTGCAGGAATCAACATTAAAATGGAAGAAGATATTTGCATCAGTGTTCTACTTAAGAGTTTGCCTCCTGAATATAATAATGTATCAACAGCTTCAATCAACATGCCAAATCCTGAACTTGTTGATATCCAGGCATCAGTGTTAGAAGAGGAAAAGAAGCTAAAAACTAAGGAAAAACCAAGTACCTCTAAAGATGAGCATGCATTATATGTTGGAAATAGGTACAAAGGCAAGAAGGATCAGCTCTTCTGTGACTTCTGCAAAAGGACCAGACACACCGAGAAGTTCTGCCACACCAGAAAGAGGTCCCAAAAGGCATACCTAGTTGCAGTCAAAGAATAAGAAGAAAATGGAGCAAAGGAAGAAGAAGAAGAAGAACACCACCAAGAGAAGGACAAACCTCATCAATCCTTCTATTCAAATAGACTTTTTTAGCTATATATTTCCTAGCCCTAATGCCTCAAACATAAACTTGTAAACTCCTCAGTTATCCTTGTACTACAGCCTCTATACACTTTGTGAGGTCCCTGCTATAGCCTCTAGATGTCCATCATGTTTGTGGTACCTACACTTAGCCTTTTCTGCGACAGCCTCTGGTGTCTTGCCATGTTTATGGTGTGCCCACACTTTGTATGTGTTGCTTCCACTAAAGTCTCTACACAGTTTGTTGCTTTCGGTTGTGATTGAGGAGGGGTGTTGAGATATTTGCAATCACACTCACTTCAATCCCTTTGTGAGTAGCAGTGAGTGCTTAGGACTAGAATCCCATATGCACATTAGGAGAAAGTACCACCAGTCAATTCCTATAAAGAAATGTACTTGCACTCTTTTTCTAATGCAATGATAATACTCTTTTCTTTCTAGTAAAGTGTCAATGTCACTGTCCATACACAAGATTGTGTTTATGAGTCCAAGTCTCAATCTTGGAACCTAATTCGCTTGTGTGACAATTTGTCTTTGTGAAGGTCAATGTAATCATGAGTTCTTATTCCTCTTTCAACCTCCATAGCTTCCGCATCTACCATGCTCTAGATCCCACACATTTCTATCAGCTACGCTAATTGTCTAGACTACTTTCATACATCAATACCTAGTCTTACTTGTCTACTACTTGAGGCCATAGCCTATGCTTGTGTCAAACCTCTCCCTATTCCACAACCTAGCTTCAAGTTTGAGCTTTTTCACTACTCTATACATTTTGCATTCTTTGCCCAAGTTGCCAAATGCAAAGAGCTAAGAGCTCCTCTCTAGACATATTCTCTTGTCAAGGTAAAACACTCCATGTAAGTGCACAAATCTCTATTAGCATAATTGAATTTTTCCCATACATGAAGTTCAAAGGAATGTAACGTGTAGTAACACTAAGTAGTACAATTAACCCAAAGATCATAGCGTAATATCCTTGGATAATCCCCAAACCTTCCAATATAAGCTTTGGCTAAAGCCTTCACTATAGGTGGATGGCCTCTCTCACTCTTCCAATCTTGTTCCAGATTATATAAAGAAGTCAAATCCAATTTAATGCCATGCCTAGAGAAGAACTCCCTAGCCTCATCTTCATTATAGGTGGATGGCCTCTCTCACTCTTCCCATCTTCTTCCAGATTATATAAAGAAGTCAAATCCAATTTAATGCCATGCCTAGAGAAGAACTCCCTAGCCTCATGAGCATCCAACTCTCAAGGATTTGCAATAATATTACCCACATAACTATATCTACAAAAGTCCTCAAGTAAAAACCTACATATGACACATGTATTTTTTGTTCTTAGTGGTCTTTCTTCAACCTCATTGGTAAGATCTTCCCCCGCAAGGACAATATACCTCATCTACTAAATCCCATCAACTGGTATAGTAATCAAATCAATGACCCACTTATAGCACATACAAAGTGGATACATTGGATGCAACTCATTCCTTTGTTCCACTGAAAAGTACAACCAAAACTCCATGCATGTCTCCACAAAGAGTGATACATCTGTTTCCAGCAATAGTGCTCTTTAATCTTCTCATAAGTAGCCTCTAAGTAGCCCATACTTCTCTATGAATATCCCATACACTTTCACAAAACTCATGCATAACCTGCAACTACATAGCTTTGTCATAGACTATACACAAGGGAATTCCACCGCGTTTCTTAGCATGCTTTCAAAGCAACCCATCCCACAAAAATAACCATAGGCCTTACACCTAATCTTCCTGTACTCCATCTTAGGCCATTCAACTTGTTTAGTGAGCGTACTCAAATACCATCCAATCTACAACCATTCACTTGAATAAAGTTTTTTTTAAAAAGTCTCAAAAGAAGATACATAGTATAAGTGATCCACCTTGGATGAATTTTCAACCTCTTCGTCCTCCACAAGAAGTGAGTCCCCATCATTCTAGCCCTTGAAAGTATGTCAATCATAGGATTCTCTCTTTCTACAAATCTTCTTATTCAACAACTTGATCAACTTCAATAGGTGCACCTTTGATACTGGAATGGGCCAAAGATTCTAGGGAATATGGGGAATAGTAAAGATAACCATCGAAGCTACTATCTCTAGATCAACACATCCAATCTCCTCAAGAAAAAAAAGAAATTCCCTACCATGCATTTCCCAAATTCTCATAAAAAAGCACTACCTCTCTGCATAAAGAAAAAACTCATCATTTCCAATTTTCAACTCTACTAAAGTCTTTGTTGAGAACCTTTGACTAATCTATTTAGGATCTCGCAAACTTGACTTCTTTGTATCCCTCCTCATCACATCCTCACTATCTAAGGATAGCGGACTTACAACTCGCTTAAATTTCTTGTCCAGAATCTTGTACTTAGTGAATAGAATGGCCTCTACTTATTCTTCTACTCTCAGATCAGCTTCAAGAAAAAAAGAAAATGTTGTACTATCTCTAGATCAACACATCCAATCTCCAAGAAATGTATGTAGACATTAATAGAATAATCTAAGTCTCTAATTTTTAATTTGGTCTCAAGCTCTACAATTGTATTTGCACAAGATAAGACATCAAAAAAGTCATCTATATCCTCATCATCCTATAAAATACCTACCTCCATATATACTTTTCTCCTCTTTTGCATGTACTGCCTAGTAGCAAATTTGCCACTTCCAGGAGGTGATAACTAGGCCCCCCTTGTACCCTTGTCATCCGCAAGTCATGGGTACCTAACAAAAATCCATGTCTATCATTGGTAATGGGGCATCCCGCAAAGAGTCCATATCCCTTGAATGATTGACACATAGTATCATAAATTGAATTGCTCTTATCTCATCTCTACTTTGGATTTACACATAGATAGATTCATCATCCATCACCTTCATCTCCGTGTGGGTCTCTATAATGAAATGTTGTCCCAAAATGACTTCATACAAACAAGTGTCATGTACAAAAAATGAAACTCCTCTTGCACATCACCTATGGATACTCTGATATTTGGACACACCGCATAAAAATCTCTTGTTATGTTGTTAACCATTGTCATGCCGATTAACATCCATTGTATGAAAGCTCCACATGTTGCATGTGATGGGCTAAGCAACTAGAAGCTAATGGTACACATGAAGGACATTAAAGGAGAGGTTTAAATAACACTTTTAGTTAGCATAAGTAGCAACTACAATGAAACATTGTCGTGAAAGATCAAGTTTACTCATTCAAGGCCTTGTTTTCCTCATTCATATGGACCTTATGAGGCAGGTGAATAATCTTGCATACATCCCTGTAGTCATATGAGTCACCCGAAAAGCATATGTAACCAATAGGGAGAGCATATACTGACGAAATAGGCTTCATTATTGCTTATTATAGTAATAAATTCACTTTCAAAACTAAGCAAATCAATCCACAAATGAAGCTCAAAGACATCTCAAATCATGGATATATGATATATAATGTACTAGCATCAATGGTATACATCAAGAGGGCATATAGAACACTTGAATCATAACCAGAAGCAATAGGCATATAAAATCCCTATTAAAAGAGGTTCAGCCCTATTGTATACAGAAGTGAATATACTATCAAACCAAGCTCTTTAAGTACCAAAATCAGCTCCAAATCCAAGCCATAATAGGGGCATAGCATTCCCATACATGTAGACATCACTTCAACATAACACGACATCATAAGACCAACAAAGCTGACCATAGAAGCATCAAATAGAGGGTTGCCTTATATTTTCAATAAGCAAATATACAAGGATGTAGGAGAAACCAAGCTCTTTAAGTACCAAAATCAGCTCCAAATCCAAGCCATAATAGGGGCATAGCATTCCCATACATGTAGACATCACTTCAACATAACACGACATCATAAGACCAACAAAGCTGACCATAGAAGCATCAAATAGAGGGTTGCCTTATATTTTCAATAAGCAAATATACAAGGATGTAGGAGAATAGCGATTGCCATTCTTGATGCATATTAGTGGCATTGCTATTTGCAACGCAAATAGCCATAATACTCAGACGAAAAAAAGCAGGGCCGAAACCCGAGCGTGGCATTTTTCGTGTAAGAGCGAAAGAGGGAGCGAAAGAGAAAGCGAAGTGCATCTTGCGTTTGAGAGGGAGAGGGAGAGAAAGAGAGAAAGAGGGAGAAGGAGAGCTTCTCACCGCCACTGTTGCCGTTTGCAAAGAAGAGAAGGAAGTGTACAAAGGGCAAAGAGGAGCAGCTGAATCCATCATTGGACGTTTGCGGTGAGTGCATTGCTCCCTCTTAGTTTGTTTTTGTTTTTTCTCCTTTTCTTTTGCTTATTTTTATAAAAAATGATGTGTCCTAAGAGATAAAGAGAGGAAATGAGAGAGGGAGAGGAAGAGAGAAAAAGAAAGAAGGAACGAGAGAGAGAGGAAATATACATGAAACATAATAAAGAAAGAGAGAAAGAGAGACAAAGGGAGGGAGAGAGGAGAATGAATGAATAAAAAACAAAGAGAGGGTAAGATCTTGTTCTTTAATTTTTTCTTTTCTTGTTTGTAGTAGTAGTAGTAGTAGTAGTAGTAGTAGTAGTAGGAAGAGAGAAAAAGAAAAAAGGAACGAGAGAGAGAGAGAGAGGGAATAAACATGAAACATAATAAAGAAAGAGAGAAAGAGAGAGAGAGGGAGGGAGAGAGGAGAATGAATGGATAAAAAACAAAGAGAGGGTAAGATCTTGTTCTTTAATTTTTTATTTTCTTGTTTTTTTTTTGTATTAGTAGTTCTTAAATTTTTTCATTTCTTGTTTGTGGTAATGGTAGTGATAGTTCTTTAATTTCTTCTTTTCTTGTTGTTTTTTTCTTTTTGTAATAGTAGCAGCAGCTCTTTAATTTCTTCTTTTTTTGTTTTTTGTTGTTGTTGTTGTGGTGGTGGTGGTGGTGATGGTGCTCGGGTAAGTTACTCATGAATATATGAGTACGTCACGTGGATTTAAACTAAGATATTTTTAAAATACTAATTTTATATATTTTTTACATACAGAAGGGTGTAATATAAAGGGGTTATTTACGGATTGAATAGAAAAGGGTTATGTTTTATTCAAGAAAATTGCACAGATAAGGATATTTACAAATAGGCCTTGAACACACGTGATGTAGAGCATATACATATAGTAACTTTCCTGAGTGGTGGTGGTGGTGGTGGTGGTGGTGGTGGTGGTGGTGGTGGTGGTGGTGGTGGTGGTGGTGGTGGTGGTGGTGGTGGTGGTAGTAGTAGTAGTAGTAGTAGTAGTATCTCTTTAATTTCTTATTTTCTTACTTTTCGTTATACTAGTAGTAGTTCTTTGATTTCTTAATTTCTTGTTTTTTGTTGTTGCAGTAGCAGCAACAGTAGTAGTAGAGGTTATTTAATTTCTTCTTTTCTTCTTTTTTGTAGCAGTAGTAGTAGTAGCAGTAGCAATAGCAGCAGCAGCAGCAATAGCAGTATTATTAAAAGTGCACATTTGGTGTGTTCGAGAAGGCAAGTACGACTAGTAGTAGTGGTCCAGTGCAATACCACGTTGGGACGGGAAACATCTGATCTGCTTCGAGAGGAAGCATCCATACCATTATATGATGGGTGCCAAGTATCTCACCTAAAGATACTACTTGCACTCTTAAGTATGCAAGAAAAATACAGATGGAGTGATGCGAGTGTGACCGAGTTGTTCAAGTGCCTTTTACGTATGCTTTGTTGATTTCTTTTCGGCACTATCATTAAAAAAATTATGCTTTTTCAAGGTGTTTTATGATTTTTTTTAAAGGTTACTAAAGTATCATATATTACCACTTACAAATACCATGCTTGAGTCTCATGATGATGCATGATATGTTTTATGAAAGCTTGGCATGCACTACAACATCCATGCATGTATCAATGATTGTGTATTGTTTTGAGGAGAATACAAGACTATGGAGACATCTCCAAAGTGTGGTGCTCACAAGTATCGACAAGACTTGCAAGGGAAAACCGTCCCTCAAAAAGTTCTTAGATACTTTTCGTATATCCCCCGTATACATCACATGTTTCGTATGTGCAGCATGGCAAGCTTGACAACGTGGTATGTGCAGAATAGATCCACAGATGGAGTCCAATGAATATCAGTGGATTCACGCGCATGGAGCCACATTAACTCTACATTTCTAGGCTTTGCCTTAGAGCCAAGGAATCTTCGGCTTGGTCTTTCTATGGATGGCGTGAACCCATTCGGTTTGTGCTCAACTTCTTACAGTATGTGGCTTGTAGTTCTTGTTAACTACAACATCCCTCCATGGCTTTCTACGAAGAAAGGACACCTCATCCTTAGCTTGCTCTTTCCCAACCGCTACAGAGTCAAAAACATGGATGTGTATCTTCATCAATTAGTTGATGAGCTTAAGAATTTGTGGGAGGAGGGGTCGTGGTTGAAGATATGAACAAGCGCGATGGTTGATGGTCTGCCAACATTCGAGCAATCTCATGTGGACCATGCATGACTTTTCGAGATTTGGGGAGTGCTCAAGTAAGTAGGCTTTTGTTCTCATTGGTAATATATATCATAGCTCATTCAAGTTTGTATTCATTGGATAGAGGTGTTGGGACAAGTTTGGTTACCTCATGTTATCATGCATGTCGATTGTGTGGGCCACACTTAGACTCCTAAAGGTCACAAACCATGAAGAAGATGATATATCAATGACATGTCACTTTCTTGCTGGAGGTTCATGAATTGAGGAAAGGTTATCTTGGAAGACCTCCAGCAGAAATGAATGCCCAAAGCTTGTATGAGCAAAAAATGGTCCACATGGAGTCACATGCAAACGGAATGTAATGGTTCTCCGTTTTCTACAAGTTTTCATATTGGATTCACTTAGAGATCAGCCACTTGTTGGATCCCATGCATATTTTCAAGGATGTGGGTAGCTTACTATGGGACCACATCACAGGAAAGAGAGACACTGTATGGGCACGAATGGATTTGAAGGAGGTAGGCAAGATGGAGACACTTTGGCCGCAGTCGAGTGCTGAGGGTCGCTTGCAGCTACCTCATACTCCTTGGGTTTTGTCCACTAAAGAAGAGTGCCTTGTGAAAATAATTATCAATTCTATTCGCACTCCCATGAGTATGATGCATTCTCTTAGGTCCACAGTTTCTAAAGACGACCAATTATCAAGGCTAAAATCCAATGATCGACATAAGATATGTCAGGTTTGTACTAGGAATGGATTGTAAGTGGCCTGTGTATTTTTCTATTTGGAGTGTAGTCATTGTTTGTAATGCTTTTTCATTTGTGGCAATTTGTACTACCGATTGCGATCGCAGGATGCCTTACTCCAGAAATATGTTGGTCGATTTACAGGTTGTCAAATTTAGTGCAATAGATCTCACAGAAGGATATCAAGTCATCCTCTATTGAATCCGCAAGGCAGGGAGCAGTGGAGACAGTTTGTCTCTTTGAGAAGTACCTACCCACTAGCATGCTCACGATACAAACCAACCTTCTGTTGCATCTTGTAGATGAAGTGGAGATTGCTGGACTCATTCTTTTGTGGTGACCTGACTATCAACCTTCTAGTGTATGTGGAGCTGTGTCAAGAGATTGGCATGGGACCATAGGGTACTTCATACTTGGAGCATCCACCTACTCAATTCGTTGATGAATTGCTTATAAGGGTACATAAGATATGTGTTTTTAAGTAAGATCATTTTTTAAATATCTATATTACCGTGTTTTTCTTGATTTATATTGATTATGCTAACATCAATTTTTGTTTGTGCAGATGACCTTTGTGGATATTTGGATCCGCACGATGAGTCGCGAGATAAGAGACGAGGAGCTACAGGAGATTTTCACACGTATGTCTTATGATTAGATGGCTCAATTCAGAGATATGGCAGTCTAGAAGCTATCTCGGTCACCATCAGATCATTTTGTTA
Source organism: Lygodium microphyllum (assembly GCF_053477565.2). Lineage (NCBI taxonomy): Eukaryota > Viridiplantae > Streptophyta > Polypodiopsida > Schizaeales > Lygodiaceae > Lygodium > Lygodium microphyllum. Next base: position 109,755,919 of record NC_141147.1, read on the forward strand.
GATCTACTTCGGTGCATTCTAATGCCTTAGTTTCCACTAGACGAGGTCAACGTACTAGACTTGGGCCGGATGGAGGGAGTGGTTCTGGGGGATGCTACAAAGACGTGCATGCAGTGAGCCCACGATCAGCTCGGGATACAAGTGCTACTCCTCACTCTCGTGTAGATTCGAGAGAGCTTGGCTCAGGTGGTTGTTGTGGAGGTGCCGATGCAATGTCTCCGTCTCGTCATTTTGCTGGAGTTGCATCGTCACCTATGGGATTTGTCACACCTATGGGGATGTCTACTGCAGTCACTCTAGCTTTTGCTTAGCTGTCTGCAGGTGGCACCCCTATGGGTGCTACTCCGAGAGATACTACCCCCGTAGGTACACCAATCATCGCAAACATTCGAAAGATGGAGTTTGCTAAGTGCATGTATCAATGAAAGTTAATTGCATCTAGTCGCATGTAGTTTATTCATTGATAGAGAAATTACAAGGAAGAATTGGTCAAGGGTTATGAATGGCATAATCGTAAAAGAAATGACATTAAAGAATTGTGCATACAAGTGCTACGTTAAAATATATTCAAGGATTGCCAATAATATAATTGCTAAAAGAATATCACATCAAGAATCAAGGATAGGAAGTCCTAGCCTAAATTTTAGATACTTGAAAGGTACTTAGCCTAAGAACCCAAATATTAGGAAAAAATAGATTCTAGCTTAGTGCAAGGCCTGTTGGAGTCTAGTTATTTGAGATCATCTAGCACTTATATTATCAAATATTTACGTGTTATGCCTATAGCATGCTTGATATATGGGAATAATTTATTGTTTGCTTCATGGCTTGACTAAGAGCTAGTATAAGAAATTAACCATAAGGATCAAATCTAAGATGTCGTAAGGTCCATCAAATAGCTACGACTTTCACCAATCCAATTCAGGATTGGGTTATCAATCGATGTAAGTGACCTATAGAACATATGTCATGTATAGTGTTTGAACCCTTAACATATGCCTTAGCCGAAGGAAGGGAGTGTTAAGTAAAATTTGCATAGTGTCGCTCTTGACCCCAAGGGGGAGAGCGAATATGCGATGGAAATGTTATCATGACCTTTATTGCATTGTTTTGAAGAGATACAATTGGTTGTTGGTTGATCAAACAACACCCTAAATGCTTTTATGTTTAACTGATTGTTGGATTGTGGTTTGGATTATTATTCCAAGTGCCTGTGATTGATGCCTCATATAGCTGAAAATCTTTATCAATTATTAAGAAAAGGCCAAAGATTCTATTGGGGTAATGAGCATACTCTCACTATGCCTAAATTAAATAGGATATTAATTTCAACCCCAACTCTCAAAAGGGCTGATTATTCAAATGGTCAACCCATCATCCTTACTGTGGATACAAGTCCCATTGGGATAGGATGGGTTGTTGTCCAAGAGGATCTTGAAGGTAACAGGTATGCGATTCGTTTTGGAGCAAAAGTTCTCAATGAACGTCAAAGAAGGTATAGAAAAGTAAAAAGGGAATTGTGGGGAGTTGTAATAGCATTAAAGTGTGATCGTGAATACTTTATAGGTGCTTTCATGGTGGTAGGAACTAATTGTCTTCCACTCTTGAGTATGATTGCCAACTGCTCTACACTCGACATTGCTTTGCTAAGATGGATTGCATAAATGCATGGCAGGGATTTGTGATGACAAGTTGCCATGGGAATAAAGGAATGTTTTCTTGGAAAATGATATTAGGACTCAATGCCTTGTTTTTGCTTGATTCTGAAGCAGATTAATTAAGGAAAGGATATTTTGCATGGGTGGATAATCTCCAAGGTTACATCGCGCTTCAACCTGAGAAGGACACTGCTCAATTCACGAGCTGAAGGTCGAGTGGTGAAAAAGCCAACCATAGAAATGGTGTTTCACTGCTAGGTTTCTTGGGGTCAGTTGGAGCTCTGGACGCCCCTTTTCTTTCCAAAACGGAGATGAAGACTATCGTGGCCCCAATGTTGCTCGTGTTAGATGATTGTATTCTAGATAAAGGATGGAATTTGTGGTGCATGTGACTTGGACTAATTACTTTTATAGGGCAGAAGGGATACATAATTTCTCCTATATGGGTAGGAGACAAAGATTAACTTGAAGATAAGTTAAGGAACTTGTTTGTCAAAAGGATTAATTGAGTTGTTTTTGTGTCTATGCCATAAATTACGTGAACAAACCCTGTTCCTTAAAAGGATTAATTAAGAAAGCTGATTTTAAATGTCACATATAGATGTGATAGGACCTAATTAGATAACTAAAGAACACCCTACTGAGGAAAGTGGGTGGGTGGAACCCCTAACGGGTCTGTCCTATGGTAGGGTGGTTCCAAAGAACTGGGAGGCTTCTCATAAGGTTTTATCATTGCTCAACCTCTAGCTATTATTAGTTTAGAACCCGTGATTGATGCTATTTTAGGGGACGGTATGCCCTACAGGCAGAGAGGTTGAGCGATGCATCCCTCTCATTTCCCATTCTCTTTAAACCAAGTACGATATGGGTCTCCTTTGGTTTGGGTATCTCTGTGTGAAAAAGGATATCCAAGACCCAATTCTAGAATGCTATCAAGAGACCTTGATCACTAAGGACCCAAGTTTTAGGTAAATCCTAGTGGTTTTGACTACGAACATTCTGGACTTGAGAAGTCCTAGGTGTGACAAACTTGGTGACATTCCATGGGAGTGTTGGGCAGCGCTGCTTAGACTTGGACTGCTCAAATCGTGTCTTGACAGCCAATAGGCAGGAAAGTTACAAAACCTCAGTCAAAATAGAGTAAATGAAGTGGTTAAATCAGTACAAAATCAACTCCAAGCAATGAGATAGCATCCTCAAATATATAAGCATCAATTGGGCATATCCAAGCATCATCCAACCAGTGGCAATGAGAGTAAACATCAAAGATAAGTGTTGCCTTGTTTTTAACATTTTTTGGACTATTATAATAATCCAAATCTAAAACTTAGCACTCAAATGGAATGCTAAGAGTGAAAGGATCAATGTCAAGCATAAAAAACAAGTGTATAAGTATGTGTACAACTGCCCAATGAAGAAGATATATTGTAGAAGATTAAAAATGTGAGTTGTTGCCAAATAGCACCTGTTACACACAATGTGATGCTACACCAACAAGGTGATGGCTTTGGGGACTATTGCAAATTACTAGAGAAGGATCAAAGAGTGCCTAAGAAGAATGCAACTGATATGAAGCTCAAATGGAGTTGCTATGGCTGCCAATAAAGAGGTGATTGTTGTAGATATTAGAATGGAAGTTGAGTGTGTGTGAGACAAAGCTCGAGCTTGCGAAGAAAAATGCTATGATACTAGTTGAAGGAAGGTGAGCCGTGAAGTGGAAGCATGAGTGGGAGCAAGAGCTATGGTGGAAGGAGCAAGAGCAAGAGAGAGAGACACACACACACAATGTGGAAACTCCAACATTCACAATGTGTGACTGGCCTTCCCTTTATTCAAATTTCACTCAAAGAATAAAGAATGAAGTGACAATGATGGGCTCCTATTGCTTGCAGTGCAGGTGCATGTACTATCAGTGTAGTAGTACATGGGTGGCTAGGCAGAGCCGCATTTACCCCCAACAAGAGATAGCCAAAGTTCTATGAGATACATTTTATGTACATGAGAGAAAGACTATGAAGATTATCAAGATGATGAAATATGAATACTATGTGATACATTCCATTCAAATTTGATCATTTCTTTGTGTTCTTTTGGTTCTTGAATAGTTTCTATGAAGAATATGTTGAATATTTGTTGTGATAAATCTATGGAAGATTTGTTATATGATGCTACATGTGAAGATTGGTATCTCTTTTCTTCTTGTGGGTTGACTAAAGTATGAAGAACATGCTTACTGGTGTGACAAAATAGATTTTGTTATAGTATTTTTTCCATTTTCTTGGTGTTCCTCTTGGGGCTCTATGTTTTTTATGCGTAGCTGAAAAATTGCCATCAACAAGCACTTATAGAGGCTTAAAATGAAAGAAGTGGCACTATTAAAGAGGAAGAAAAGCAATGGAATATTGTAAAATTCTTGCAACTATTGAAGAATTGGATATCTTCATTTCAAAAGCTAATTTCTACAAGTGCATTCCTCAATGGCAAACATATATCACCATTGTGATGTAGGCTCTATATAACAAACTGATTCCACTATCTTCTAAAGCTATAGAAAGTTTCATATTACAATAGCCAATGATTTCCTACAAAAATGAAGAGGAAAATAGACAAAATGAGTATCAATGGAATATTTAGCTTCCATTAAAAACTTTATAGACATCATCAAGTGGGAGATTGTGAAGAAGCTCTAAGAGTCATGGTTAGTGGGGACGTTCACAATAATAAGAAAGAAAATAGTTGAGACTTGTTTATGGATGCCCAATAGTAAGATACATGGGATGCTTGATGCACTTACAACGTTTTGTTTGTCCACTTGGCAATCCATTGGAAGCTAGTAGACAGAATGTTCTTCACAAACCATGCTATTGAAATCCTCCAAAGTAGCTATTACTAGGATAATGTGCAATGAAAGTTTAATTTAGAGACATTGAAAAGAAGGAAGTAGAATAAATGTTGGCAAGAGAGTCCTCTTAAGATTGAATCTCTTCTGATAAGCTTTTTTTGAGAACAAAAAAACTCGGTGGATCTAACTCCTTGATGAATAACACAATCAAGAGACTAGCACTAGAATAAATCTAAAGGTACATGAGAAGAGAGAAGGCAAAAATCAAAGCTGAGAATTGAATAGTAGAAAAACTTTTCTTTGACACTCATATAGCACTCTTTACAGAAGTCCCAATAGCTGTCTTGGAAATGTTGATGACAAGCTACCAAATATAGTCAAGTTGCCAGCTTTAAAGGGAGAGTATAATAAAGACCCTAATCTTCATGTACTCAAGCTCATGATAGCATATGTAGCCAACAATTCCAAAATCCCCGAGCATTGGTTGACAATATTCTCCACCACTTTCAAAGATGTGGCATTTCAATGGTATGAGAGACAAGAAATATGAGCTTTTAGCAAATGGGACAAGGTGGCCTTTCTCACCAAAATCAAGTGTGAAGATTTTGAAGAATGGATGTAAGAGGAGTTCATGAACTTAAGTCAATCCTCTCAAAAACATGTGGAAGTATATGTCTCTAGAATGGAATCCATATTGAAGAGATGGACCAACCATAACTTGGATGAAGGCATCTAGAAGGAAGTTTTTCTCAAAGACTCAAAACCAAAAGTTTGTAAATTAATTTAAGTTGATAAGACTAGTCAAGCTACAAGCTATAGTGGAATGTACAAGGCTGTATGATGAAGTTGAAGCAAGGCTAACAATGATCTCAAGAAGAGGAGTCTTATCTTCTTCCATGCCAAGAATGGTATAATCACCAAATGTAGTCCTAGGGATTGTTCCTTATTCCTATCCTCAAATGCAAACAATGCTACAATATAGTGTACCAAATCCACATTGTCACAGATAGTATAGTAGTGCCTCAAATGATGGTCCAACCACAAAAATAGTGGCCTCAAACCATTTTCCCAATGGAAACTCAACAACAATAATAGAACCCTACCAATTGGAACTAACAACCAGCAATCTCAACTAGAACTTTGAAATCAAAATAGAGAATGCTTTGGACCCAACCCAACTAGTGTGTGCAATGATTATCGAGACTTCTCAAAATCCTACTATAAGTATCCTAGAAGAAGAAAATTTGAAGGACTATTAAATGTTTGATTTAGTTACAAACATTAAGAAAGAGCTAATGAATGTGATTATTAAAGAATATCTATAGACACTAAAGGTGAATAGTGCCAACATCTCTAGTACTACAAGTGGTGGAAGAGATGTGATGTGATCTAATATATGGTGTGGAATGTGCCATCAAAAGGAACATTTAGCTACGGAATATACCCAAAAACCAACTATCTCGGAAGCCTTTTGTCTATATTGTCTACGGAAGAACCACACAGAACATATTTTTTCTCTAAAGAAGATACATGAACGAAGGAAAAAAGATGAGGAAGCAAGGTTTAACCTACTAGAATCCAAGATGACAACTAAAGATATTAGCCCAAGCTCAAAGAGTTTGGTCCTAAATTTTTTCCAAGGAGGTTTCCCTTCCAAAGCTATAGAGAAACATAGTCTAATGGTGGCTAGAGATCAAAAGTGAAGTGTTACAGATGTAGAGAAAAGAACATATCTTACTAAATTGTAAAAACCCTAGAAGATCTATGGACTACAAGTCCTTATGTATTTGATGCAAAGGAGAAGGCCACACTACAGAAGACTATCCTAGTCCAACCCTTGTGAAGGTTGTTACTACTGTTTTGCTAAAAGTTAGACTAAGACCCAAGAACTTGACTCCAACTTGGTGAAATTAGAAGTTTCCACAACCATGCATACTAAGAAAAGGGAACTTCTTATCCAAAAAGAAAATAATCATTCTACCAAAAGTGTGAAGTCCAATCTTCCAATAGAGAAATAGAACAATGTAGTACAAAGCATTGTAGTGCCACAGAGAGATATAGTGATAATCCAAGAGATAGAATTAGAGATCCAACAAATAGACAATGTAGAAGTACCTTCACTAATAGAAGTTCAGATGTTGTTGCTTCTAGAAGAAAGAGAAACTATAAAAGTGGGTGTTGTCTCCATTTCCTAGCGAATAGAGAAGCCTGTGGATCTTATCAAAGAGAATGACTTGGTCAAAGATCTAGATATCTTCAAATCAAACCTAACATTCTAATAGTTGCTAATATTTTTCCCTAACTATGGAAACAAATTTAACAACATACTAACAAGAAGACATGGCCTAAGGATTGTTCCTCTAGAAGTGCCACCAAGTTGAATAAGACCCTAGATCCAGTAGAAGAAGTAGATGTGACTAACACCTTCCTAGATCCAAGCACCCTAGAGATTAACATTTGGATTGAACGATATCTTATTGCAAATGCATTGATTGATGAAGGCTTATCAATGAACATAATGATGCATGTGACAATGAAGGATCTCTGCCTACAATGTATGTGGCCTACATAGTTGCTTTTTAGACTAGCAAACGAGAGTAGAATTAAGTCTTTGGGCACTCTCCCATATGTGAAGACAACCCTAATAGGAAGAGACTATTGGCTAACCTACCTAGTGATAAAACCAAATTCATATTGGACCTAATACCCTCTCTTGCTGGAAAATCTTGGGATTTTTAAAGCAAGACCATGGATAGATTGTTGCAAGAAAACCTTGACCCTAGGTGAAGGACCCAATAAGGTGGCATTGAAGTTGTATGGCTTGCAAAAAGGTAATGGATCCACCTCTATCAAAGTCTTAATTGACTCCTACAACAAAGTTACAGATGGTACGTCACTAGATGAAGAAGCTATCGAATAGATCTTTCCTAAGAAAACAAAGGCATAGTCCGTGAGATAGTGGGCACTATAGACCAACTCCCAAAAGAAGAAAAGTCCTTACCAATGGGTGAATATCTTCTACGGGAACCAAAAATGACTTCTAAAATTACATTTGACAGTGAGATAGAATCATGGATGCACTACTCTTCTTGTTACATGGCCAAATAGAGCTAGAGTGAAGCATGAGCAGATACATAAGCAAAAGCAAAAGATGTAATAGAGAGCTTTTTCTTCTCTTACAAAATCCCTAGAGAGGTAGAGACAGTATGTAGAGGAAAATGATAAAATTCAAGGTGCAGATAATGAAAGTGACATGGAAGAATCTATCCAATCAAAAGAGGATACTAATAAGAAGGAAGTCTCAAAGACTTTTGAAGTTGAAGATTCCATGTTATTGGATAGAATGACTATAGTACCCTATGGACTAGTAAATGAATCTCATCTTATGAAAAGGATTGATAAAAAATGAGTTAAGAAAAATAAGCCTACTTTTAGCAATAGTTTTTGTGACCCTAATTTACCCTTTCTAAGAAAGGATGATGATGATGAACCCTTCCAAAAAGCACCAATTCCACAATCTAAGCAGAACTCAAATGGTCTCTTCCTATGTGACATTCTTAGATGTATCCTCAAAAGACGAGTCCTCAAGTCAAGGAGCAACTAACTCTTAAAAAATCTACCATTTCACCATTCCAAAGAGCTAGCCAAGTCTTCATGGAAGGAAGAAGTCGGTTCCACTAGAGCATCAAACGAGGAGGCCACTCCCTTGAAGGAGTCAAATCTATATCCAAAAGGAGTCCTCAGGACTTCATCCACAAAGTAAAAGGGGAAAAGAAATTAACTTTTGTGGATGTAGATGGAATTGAATGTCACCTAAAGGTGGGTAGCGACCTTGAGCTCAATGCTAATCTTGTAAGGCAAAGATAGAGACACATGAATCCAAATTACTTTGCCATAGTGAAACCAAAAATTTTCAAACTATTAGAAGTTGAGTTCATTTATCCTGATGGCCAACAATGAATGGGTCTCATCCATCATGGTAGTAGCCAATAATAATGGAAAGTTACAAATATGTGTGTACTTTCACAAGTTGAACTCCAAAACAAAGAAAGGTCATTTCCTATTCCTTTCACAGACCCCAACTGCTAGACATAGTGACAAAACATGGAATGTACTACTTATTGGATGGTTTCAGTGGATATAATCAAGTACAGATTATAGAAGAGGATTAATCCAAGAGAACCTTTACAATAGAATGGGATACCTATGCCTATAGAGTGATGCCATTTGGGATTTGTGGAACCCCTACTACCTTTTAGCGAGTCATAATAGTCGCATTCCAAGTTCACCTACATGTTTTCATTGAGGTATATTTAGATTATTGATGTATCTTTAGTTTTCTTTATGAGCATTGGGAACACTTGAAGTAGTGTTTTGATCAATGCTGAGAGTATGGAATCTCCCTTAGCTATGACAAATGCATCTTTGGAGTCTCTTCAAGTGTTCTATTGGGCCACTATGTCTCAACACAAGGGATAGAACTAAACCCTACCAAGATTAAGAAGATTATAAATCTAAATAAACGAACCAACCTCAAATAGTTGAGAGGATTTATTGGCCATGTGGGTTATTACATGTGGTTCATCTCACATTTTATAACAAAGGTGGCCCCCATGCACAAGCTCCTGAGGAAAGATATGGAGTTCATTTGGACAAATGATTACGAAGAAGCCTTCAATACTCCAAAGCAGTGTTTTATTGAAGCATCCATCTTGCAAGCTCTTGATTAGAGGAAGGAATCACATATGCATATTGATCCATTTGTAGAAGGCTTAGGTGCCATGTTATGCCACAAAGGCTCCTTTAAACCTATCTACTATGCAAGCCATAAGTTCATTGATCCAGAAAGGAAATACATAGTGACTGAGTTAGAGTGCCTTGTGATGGTGTTTTCCTTGGAGAAGTTTTGACCCTACCTATTGTCGATGCACTTCAAGTTCTATGTGGATCATGAGGCACTATCCTTCTTGAACAATAAAGCCTATATGAAAGAAAAAATGATGAGATGCTTACTCATGCTCTAGGAGTTTGACTTTGAAGTAGTTACCAAGCCCCGTTGCTCCCATTTTCTAGCCGATCATCTATCGTGGATTCCTCAAATTGAAGAATAGGAGCAGGATGATCTAGATCTCCTTGATGCTTCCATATTTCTAGTTAAAACAATAACCCCATGTTATCCAAACATTGCCAACCTCTTGAACACATGATAGTATCCTTTGGCATCTCTAACAAAGAAAAGAAGAAGCTTCTATTGAAAGTAGTCCCCTACATTCTCCTAGGCAGCACATTGTACAAGCGAGGAAAATATAAAGTACTATGGAGATGTATTGTGAGAAAAGAGATCAGGATAGTACTAAAAGTATGCCATTATGAGCCATGTTGTTGGCAGACACTTTGCAAGAGAGGGAACAATAAAAAAGACTCTACTCACAAGTTACTAGTGGCGTACACTACATAAGGATATCTACAACTAGTACAAATGTTGTGATGCTTGTCAATGGATGGGAAAGCCTACCAAATCTGATACCATGCCACTATAGCCTACCATCCTTTCCTTGAAGCTATTTAAGAAGTGGGGTATCAACTTCCCAAACCCAATTGACCCTCCAACCAGAAGGAAGCAAATTGATATATATTGGTATATATAGACTATGTGACAAAAAAGTGGTGTGAAGCCAAAGTTCTCAATCTAGATGATAGCCAACAATGTGGCCTTGATCCTATATGAGAATATCATCTCCTGATTTGGCAGTCCCCTAGAGTTGATAAGTGATAGAGGCACTCACTTTCTAAATAATATTATGAAAGAGTTGATAGACCTTTATAAGATCTGCCACCCCAATTCCACACCCTACTATCCCAAAGCCAATGGTTAAGTAAAAATTACCAATCATATCCTTTGCTCAATCTTGACAAGTATAATTGTTGCAGGTTGCCGCAATTGGGACAATCGCCTTATAGAGACCCTCTGGATATACAAAACCTCTTATAACGCTAGTACAAGAAAAACATCTTTCCAGCTAGTGTATGGCATAGAAGCCACCTTCCATGTTGAGCTAGAACTATCCTCTTTATGAGTAGCTATCAAAGAGCAAATAGGAGTGCCAAGACTCTGCACAATGCCACCTCTTGCATTTGGAATATTTGGACGAAACTTTCATGATGGCCTTGGTGAGAGGCTTACCATGATAGCTTCATCAAGCACAAAGAATTCAAGAAAGGTGACCTAGTCCTTGCTTATGATCTGCATTTTGGCAAGTTTTCAAGAAATCTCTAACAACGTTGAATGGGTCCCTACAAGGTACTCATTGTCAATCCTAACTATCCAAGTATAAGCCATCGATGCCTCTAATGATCCCTTCTTGATTAATGGATATTGCCTAAAAAGTATTTCTCTTCCTAGGGATTTTAACAATCACGATCAAGAATCTCCCTCTCTCTTGGGTACGGCTTCTTTCTACTTCTCATTGTGTTATTGATATTCATCATTCTCATCTTGATGAGGTAGTATTGCTCTTTTAGCCCCTTGCCTCTATATCTCACCTCTGTTCTATTACCTTTCTATTCAATCCAATAGAAGTGGTGAGGATGGTTATGATATAGATATTTTTACCATTTATGTGGAGAAAGAAAATAGAGAAAAAAAGAAAAAAAATACTTCGGTCCCTATCATACCAACTTGCTCTTTGATAAAAGGTGGAAACACTCTCACGAGCAAGGAAAAAATAGATAAATAAATAAATAAATAAATAAAATTTTAAAGAATAAATAAAACCTTTTTATGGAGAAGATGAAGAACATTTTTATCATAATATGCCTCATTCCAAGAAAAATAGCAAATACCCTTGGATTGGGAAGCTTGCTTTGAAAAAGGTGGCAACACCCTGCAGTCCAAAATAGTTGACTCCTCAATTGAAATCCCTAGGATACAGTTTTGAAGCCACCTTTCTTGGTGCGACATGTCATGTGCTTCAAGATTTGCTTCTAACCCCTAAAGAGTAGAGAGTTGCATTTTATCCCTAAAGAGCAGACAACCTCTTTTACATGCCATTCAAGTTCTTGATCTATTGGCTACCTCATTGGGTAGGCCTCTTCATCAGTCGACACACTTGGACATCATTGACAAAAAAACACTGCTCTTCATCGATAATCCCTTGAGTGATATGAGCTTTTATCTTAACCAAATGGGGATATACATGTGGGTTTCCCTCCTCTATCTATCTACTACAAAGGGTGAGACAGAGGGGGGTTGAGTATGAATGGTTTTTCCTTCAATCAACTCAAAGAGATGATGAGTGAGGGATTTTATGACACTAGCACCAAGTACATTTCCATCTCCCTATACACATATGAGATAGGTATCTACCATTACAACCGGACATGTTACTCTATTTTGTGCATTACATTACAAGGCTCCCAGTCCTTTCTTCTCGCACCCATGCCAGATGGGTTGAGACACATTGATGCATCATCAACTATGCACGCTGGCATACTCCCTCTACACCATTCCTCTTGTCAATTTCTTGACCAAGTCTGAAATATGGGTTCTTTCCTTTATCTCTGAGTGATGCAAGCCATGGGATGAGAAATTGATCTATCAGCACTACATTAGGGAATTTGGGAATTCTCATATAGTTTGGGACTTCCCAATATAGTTAATATTTGGCCACATTATCAAATCTTGTCCTCTTACTTGAAAGTGGAATTTACCCTAATTACTATATAGGTTGTCTTTCCAAGTCCCACTTTGTAGCATGGGTAAAGATTTAGCCACATGGCCAAATCTTTAACCCTTATTTAAAAATGGAACTTGAGAGATTCCCAAATTCTCTAATATGGTGTTTATCATTCTCACATGAGCATCTATTGATATAAGTGCTATATTCTACATCATCGGCAACGTAATGAGTCCTCATCAACAACACTACCTTCTTGGGTGTTGTTGTATGGTGGTCTGTGCCATGTTGGGACATGTGTTGTGGCAAGCTATGGTGCCTCCTATAGTTGACTTTGATACCCAACATGCCAACAACAATCCACCTCAACAATCTAAATGGGATAAGTGTTTCTAACCTTACCTCTTGCGTTTACATATATGTTATGTCTTAAGTGTGGGAATGCAAGGGTTTGATTCATGGTCAAGGCTAGATCCATGCTAATTAGAAAACAAGTCTGTTAAGGTTTTAAGGGTGGGGATGCATCCCTGCGTATCTTGTCTGTATGCACTCATGAATATGCCGATATATGATCTTTAAACAATGTATTGTCTTCTCTATGCCCTGTTGGATCCCTTCCCCACCCAACCGTCCTGTTCTACCCTATCCTTGGGGTCTTTTCTTGCCCATTTTATCCTTTATTTTGTTTTATCATTATTTCATGTGAATGCATCCTACATTTACTAGAACTTAAATCTAATCTTATAGCCTTGTTTTTCCCTTCAAACTTGACATTGGTCTTTTTACTTCCCTCCATTCTGAGCAACGGTCTCTCTTTTCTTATGTGATTTCTTTTATTTTTCCATGTGAACATGCTTTCTTCTCATCAGAATGGTCTACTACTTGGACAAACTTGAGCCACATATCCAACTAGATATTTTTTCATTTTACTCCCCTTTTCTCTAGTACTCAGCTTTCATATTATTCATTTTCTATTATATTTTCACACGTATTTTCATCGTTCTTTTCATGCGAATATGTCCTCTTGCTACCAAAACCACTTTTTGACATGAGAGCTCTCTCATACCATGCTAACTTGACACTTTTCATTTTCATTGCACTTTGTCTTGATTGAGGGATCTTCTTGAATTAATTTCTATTCCACTATTTTTGTGTGTGTTATCCATTTTTTCCATGTGAACATCCATGTTTCTCACTGGACCCATATTTTGATCTGACAACCACGTCCATCATGTCAAATCGGCCATTTTTTTCTTTTTATTCCACTCTGTATTGACAAAGAGATTTTTTGTTATTAACTCTCAATTAGATTTTTTAATGTATTTTTAGTCATTTTTCCATGTAAATACCTACTTTTCATGACAAACATATAGTTCATATTGTCCATCCTGTTCCTGTTGTTGTCTTACCAAGTTTTCTTTTTTGCCGCATATTAATCAAATTTTTGGCTCTTTTTGAGTTAAAATTTTCATGAATTTTGGTGTCTTTGCCTTGCATGTCCACGTCCACGTAAGTGCCCAGTTTTCACCTCGACATGCATGTCATCGGTTCAATTGTCTTACAAGGTTGACCTGCCCATGTTTCTCCCCTTCCATTCATTCCCAACAACACACATTTTTTCACCCCATCCCACACTTATGTGTGAGACAAGGGGGGGTTCGAATTCTTCTTCGATTTCATTTTTACAAAAAGGAAAAACACCCCCTACCCATTCATGTCCTTCCCTCCTCTCTCTCTCTCTCTCTCTTCTTCTTCTTCTTCTCTCTCTTCCTTCTTTCTCTCTCCCCATCTCTCTATTTCTCCCTCTACCGTGCCTTCCTTTCCTATCGCCGCCCTCAGTGCCCCTCTCCCCCACCCTATTTTTATGACCTCCTTTAGAGAAGGTTGGAGCTTTACCATCACGCTCATGTTCTAGCTGTTGATTATGTTTTGTTTTATATAATATAGTCTTGTGAATTCAAATTTTAGTCACCCCTACTTCTAAGAGGTTGGTCCAATCACAATGATCAACAACATAGGGGTCCGTGGCAAATCCCTTACATAAATCTATCTACAATTGTGTGGGAGTTGAGTTCCACATAGATCATGCTCCAATATTAGGTAGGAGGATGCTTCATCTGGACCATATATGCTGGTAAAAAATGATGAGCTTAATCTAAATCCATTTGAAAATGTGGGCCTTATTGTGCAATGTGATCAATCTTGGTCCTTTGTGCGATATCATATGCTACTAAATAGTCAAGAGATTCTCCAATGTTCATCGTACTCATACACGTGGGCAAGGCATAAGCTACACCAAGGTTTCACAAATCCCTAGTGTCCATTTGAAGAGCTACAATGTCATCTTGTGGAGTGGCAACAGTAGTGATCTATGGTGTACTCTCTTCCTATAGATACTAGGGCCTTGTTCAATGGGAGGCAAGCCCTCACAATATAAATTAGCAATATTATGGTTGATTATCATTTTTTCATGACAAGAAAAACTTGGAAAGATACCTATAAATTTTCCTCTTTCTAGATTTGTTTGTGTTCATTGTTGTTGTTATGATGATAGGGAGATGTTGATACCTTATGAAGTTTATGATGATTCATTTTATTTTACCTCCAAAAACTAGCATACTTTGGCTCAGCATATGTCAAGAAAATGATGCACCACTAGTTCTAAACTTGAAACTCTTGTCACATATTTGTGAGACATGACATATTTGTGAGACATGAAGCTTATGGTTGATTGTTAGAATATTTGAATTAAGATACCCAAGATCTCAATGGTACTCCACAGCTAGAATTTGGATTCAATATCTTTTTTCCATGGGGAGTTCTCATAGGTGATGTTTGTTGATCCTAGGATAATCATATTATGATTGGTGCCTATTAGCAGCATTAGAGAAATGCCACTAAGGTTTCCCCATCAAAAAGACATTGGCATAGATTCCAAGATAGGAACATCATATCTTCATCATTATAAATATAAAGAAATGCACCTCCTTAGAAAATAAGGTTTGAGACATTTTCTAAGATGAAACCTTTAAAGGTTATGCTTTAATCTTTTCTTGACATTGAAAATAATCTTCTGTTCTTTTGAGAGGCCTTAGAAAAGAGGAGCACCACAAGAACCCTATCTCTAAAAAGAATCTTGAAAAAGAGGTTACCATGTAACACTTCCATAAACATAGAGCCACAGGAGGACCAATGAAACCTCATAAGATGAGCTTGAGATCATTCTTCATAACTTAAGTAAGTGAGGTTGAAAAGAATTAGATCCTTAGCTTACCCATCTATGGACATTTTCATTCCCAAGTCAAGAAAGTCCTTGAGAGGCCCTTGGGACAAGAGCACAATCAGAAGAATCCAATATTAAGAAAAATCTCAAATAAAAAAGTGGTATTCTCTAAGTCTCTACCATGAATAAAGAGAATTAGAGGCATTAAGAAGTTGCTCTATTCTAGTTTAAAGAGAAGAACATTGTATTCTTAATCTTAGAGTTATTGTTGTCAACCTTGCTTGATCAAAATTCAAGGATATACAAACCCTAGCAATAAGTCACTCAACCTTGTCCTAGAAATCTAGGCTGCCATAAAGGTGGCAAAAATTATCATAATGAAGATCTTCCTCATCCTCATTAAAGTTAAAACTAATATTCAATTTGAATTTTTTTAAATGTTTGATTACTTCCGTCCTTTCTCACTCTCTTTTTTATTTCCCATCCTTACTAGTTTCTTCTTTGTTTTCCTTCTTGTTTCTAATTCGCATAGTTTTTCAATCCAATCTTCTAATCACATTCTTAGCTATGGATCAATCCTCCAATGATCTCTGTACCTCTAGTACAAGAACTCATCTTTATATTCAATTGGATAGTGAGTATGAACCAATAAGGAAGATAACAAACCCATTACTATTATAGAGTCTATGAAACATATACTTAGGTTTGAAGGAAAGAAGAATCTTGATCTTTAGTTAGATCTTTGGTTAAATGGAAGGCTATATCCCAAATATCCTAGACAAAATAGCACTCACCTTTCTATAATAGCTCTTCATTGATGAGGTTAATCAGTAATGGTTATAATGGGTTTCTAGGTTATATCCTTAACTTGGTTGCAGAAAAGGATGTCCTCAAATCAGAGAATCATCTTTTATCAAAACATAACAATGAGTTATTGCGAAAGCTAGAGGGCTACCAAAAACAAAGAATTCGTACATTGGAGAAATGTGTCAAATCTTATCAATGAAAGCAAACTATTTTAGGCCTTCAAAATTGACAAAAGGCTCTTAAAAATATTGAGAATCTCAGATGAGAAGGAGGCGGTTGTAGTAAAAGAATCCAAGCAGTAAGCTATAAATTTTTAACTTTAAAAATATTAAATATGGTTTTGTTTATAATTAATTGTATTGATTTGTGATGTTGATTTTGTTTAGGTCTCTTCTTCAATCGAATGCAAGTGAAATATATTCTTTAAAAGCATCGCAATTTTATTATCATCTTCATCTTTCAGTAGTTTCAAAAGATATTTTGGAGAAGAAAATTTTTAAAAAGGCAAAGAAACAATGCTTGGAGTCAATCATAAAGGATCATTTTGTAATGTCTTTGTCCACACCTACATAGAACCCCCTTCCTTTATTAAGGAAATTGAATTTTTTTTAAATTATTCACCCCCTGCCATCGTTGACAAGTGGCGAGGGGGAAAGAAGAAGTTGACGCTCGCAGGGGAGACAACCTGATGACATGGAGGCCATGGGGGAGGAAGCCAATGGAGAAGACGATGATGAGGATGATGATGACATCAACAAGGGGGAGGCTACGGGCCTATCACCTCTCCATGCCACCTCAACCAGTCTGCTGTATAGCAGACTCCCTGCAGCACTGCCACCACTCCATGTCCTCCCCTCCCAATAATAACCTCCCTCCCCATTAAAAAACCCCCTCCTTAAGGGAACAAGAGAGGCCACCTTCTTCTCCTCCCCTTTGCTACTGAGGGAGAGAGAGAGAGAGAGAAGAAGAAGAAGAAGACACTACAAGGATTTGAGCTTATAGCGACGGCCATTAGCAACGACGGGTAGCGGCATTGCTATTTGCGTCAGTATTTGAAAGCGACGCAAATAGCGACGATCCACAGGGAAAAAAACGGGCCGAAACCAAGCGCGGCTTTATTTCGCGTTTTTGCATTTTGTGATTTGAGAGCGAGAGCGAGGGAGAGAGCAACCGTCGTGAGAGAAGGAGAGGAAGAAGACTTGCTGCCGCCGCCGCCGTTGTTCGCGAAGGAGAGGAGGAGCCTTCATCGCAAAGAGGAGCCGCCCCACACTCGCCATATCTCATCGGTGAGTCTCCCTCTCTCCTTCTTTTGCTTGTTTAAGGTTTAAATCACTTTCTCTTTTGCTTATTTAGGAGAGGAAATGAGAGAGAAAGAGAGGGAGAGGGAGAGAGAGGGAGAGAAAGAGAAAGAGAAAGAGAGGGAGAGGGAGAGGGAGAGGAAGGGGGAGGAAATGAGAGAGGAAGAGAAAGAGAAAGAGAGGGAGAGGGAGAGGGAGGGAGAGTGCATTCTCTCTCTCCCTCTCCCTTTTGCTTGTTTAAGGTTTTAAATCACTTTCTCTTTTGCTTGTTTAGGAGAGGAAATGAGAGAGAAAGAGAGGGAGAGGGAGGGAGAGTGCATTCTCTCTCTCCCTCTCCCTTTTGCTTATTTAAGGTTTAAATCACTTTCTCTTTTGCTTGTTTAGGAGAGGAAATGAGAGAGAAAGATAGGGAGAGGGAGAGGGAGAGGGAGAGAAAGAGAAAGAGAGGGAGAGGTAGAGGGAGGGGGAGGAAATGAGAGAGGGAGAGAAATAGAAAGAGAGGGAGAGGGAGAGGGAGAGGGAGAGGGAGAGGGAGAGGGAGGGAGAGGGCATTCTCTCTCTCCCTCTCCCTTTTGCTTTTGGAGAGTGTTAGGATATATTGTGAGAGGGAGAGGAAATGCGAGAGAAAGAGAGAGAAAGGGAGCGGGAGGGAGAGAAAGAGAGAGAGAGAGAGGGAGAAAAAGAAAGAGAAAGAGAGGGAGAGGGAGAGGGAGAGGGAGAGGGAGGGAGAGTGCATTTTCTCTCTCCCTCTCCCTTTTTCTTTTGGAGAGTGTTAGGATATATTGTGAGAGGGAGAGGAAATGAGAGAGAAAGAGAGGGAGAGGGAGTGAGAGTGAGAGAAAGAGAAAGAGATGTATACTCAAATGGATAGCTTTATGGAGATGTATGTCTACTCAAATGGATAGCTTTTGTCTACTCAAGATGTAGTCCACCTGTGTGTGCATATATTGGAATGATAACATATCCATGATTATGGTAATAGTATGCACTTTACTTTTTTTATGGGTACCATTACATCGACTCCTTAAGAGGGCTAAAAATTAGTCATACACTTTATAAAGTCTAATTAGGAGATTTAAGATGCACGATAATAGACTTATCGATAATGGTATGCAATGCGCTTTGCCATGGGCCATGTACATTGGTGAATCTTTAAGATGGCTTAAAATTGGTCATATCCTTCATAATGTCCAAGTAGGGGATCTAATTGTGATATGCATAATTCATTGTTTTTGTATTAACTTTATAGGCATGACAAATTAGTAATCATGCCAACTAGTCAAAGGAAGGACTAAAAGAAAATGATACCTTAGCTAATGGTCATTATGATACTTCATCAAAATGAACCCAAAAGTATTGCTATAGAAGAAGAATCCCTTAAATTGAGCATAGGATATTTTCTTCAAATGTTATGACTATGAGTAGAATTGATTGGAACAAATTTTATAACTATAGTTGATAAATTTCATAGATGGCATTAATTTTTATACATGGACCTAGGACAAAAAAACCACATTACTAAGATGATTTTTGTTGAGACTGATTTATTATTAGACTAAGAGATCCTCAATGATGCTCATAAATGGATTAATTATACTCAAAACCCTCTAGTGCAGTTGTATAAGTAATCCTAGTAGAGCCCCTCTAAGATACTCAAAGTACATAACCTAGAGACCGTAGCTAGGTATATAAGGTATAATGGTTGCACAAGAAGACACCTCAATAATTGACTGATCACCACTAAATCCCAAAGAAGAATAGTGTTCCATCCCCTTCAACTCTATATTCACCTCGTGAAGAACTTCATTACTCATAGCATCCTTGTCACCAATCTTTTTGTTGCAATGATGAAGTAACATATATCTCCATTATGCTATCCATTTGAGTCTCGTTTGTTGTAATGTAGATAAGATGGAAAACGAAGAATGTCTTATTGTTCAAGATCGCGAGGCGTATCTTAATCAGCGTGTCCCATGTCCTTGCTCTCAATGCAAGTTGGCAATTAGACGAAAACGCCGATTGTCTATAGAACACATACGACGATTTGGCGAGTTTCAATCTGAGATCATTGATCAGGCAATCACAGATTTTCTGCAAATGGTAATTTGTAGTTAATATCAATCATGCATTGTACTCGCAAGCTAATTGAAAACCATATACAATAAGGTTGGGTCTTGTTGGCAAATTTTCTATCCAGGGAGGTGATGTCTCGTCTCAAGGGGGAGTGCACCCTTTGCGGCCAATTAGAAGAGTTCGTGGGCGTGTGATGGATGGAGTGCATGAGCCAATCCACCTCTCGCAAGGCCAATCTATACCGTCAATGCTAGAGGAGACAGACAACCTTCCAGACCTACCTACAATCTTGGAGCCTGAGATGGAGGCAATGATCGATGCATTGATTCCCATGGATGTCGAGACTTCTGATCCGCTTAGAGAGGAAGCATCCATACCATTATATGATAGGTGCCGAGTATCTCGATTGAAGACACTACTTACACTCTTAAGTGTGCAAGTAAAATACGGGTGGAGCAATATGAGTGTGACCGAGTTATTCAGGTACCTTGCACATAGGCTTCATTATTTTATTTTTTTGACACTATTATTACAAACATTTGTGCTTTTTCAAGGTGTTTTATGATTTTTTTCAGGTTATTGAAATATCATATATTACCACCTGCAATTACCATGCCTGAGTCTCGTGATGATGCATGACATGTTTTACGGAAGCTTGGCATGGACTACAATAACATCCATGCATGTATCAATGATTGCATACTGTTTCGAGAGGAATACGAGACTATGGAGACAAGTCCAAAGTGTGGTGCTCACACGTATCGATAGGACTTCCAAGGGCAAACCATCCCTCAAAAAGTTCTCAGATACTTTCCGCTCATCCCCCGCATAAACCACATGTTTCGTACGTCCGGCATGGCGAGCTTGAAAACGTGGCATGTGCAGAATAGGTCCACGGATGGAGTTCAACGAATATCAGCGGATTCGCACGCATGCAGCCACATTGACTCTACCTTCCCGGGCTTTGTGCGAGAGCCAAGGAATCTTCGGCTCGGTCTCCCAATGGATGGCGTGAACCCATTCGGTCTGCGCTCAACTTCTTATAGTGTGTGGCCTATAGTCCTTGTCAGCTATAACATCCCTCCGTGGCTTTCTACGAAGAAAGGACATCTGGAGCTGCGTCACCTCCAGGATTTGTTACACATGTGGGGACGTCTACTCCAATTACTCCGACTTTTGCACAACTGTCAGCAGGTGGCACCCCTTTCGGTGCCACTCCGAGAGAGATTATCCCCGTCGGTACACCACATGTAGAGGGGTCTCCTGGATATGCCCAGGAACGTGGACGCAGATAGGAGAGGACCCATCTTAGGCAGACTCCTAGGGGTTATGGATATCTGGTCAATAGTAGGTCCGGAGCCATCATCATGAATGATGAGGGGAGGAGGGTGATGGCTCGCATGAGAGAGTTGTGCCAACAAGTTTTTCGGCACAACGTCTTGGATCATTGGAAGAACATACTGGAGGGGAGCAAGGACTACATATTAGCATCCTTGCACAAGGGATTTCCAGTGCCATCCCCCGCAGTAGATAGATTCTCTATGGGCAAGATGATGGATTGCATGCGTGCATACATGTCACATAGACGATCCGACGCACGCAAGGCAATCAAGAGTGGGGCTGTAAAGCCCGAGTGGTTAGATGCAGACAACTGGCGCCGAGTGAGGGAGGAGGCTACAGATTATCCAGGACGTTGGAGTCAGCAGTGTGAGGCGGCGAGGGCATGACTCGAGACCGGAGTGGTCCATCATCTTGGGAGTGGCGGCCCACAAGACATATTTGGAGGACTTTGTAAGTTTTTCTTTTGTTTTGCTTGTTTGTTTTTTTGAAATATTCTTTGTACTGACAATCATGTTTCTAACAGTTAGCATTTTGTTTTCTTTGCAGCACTGCATTACAAATCGTGATCCGATAGGCCTTGAGACTCAATATGCAGAGAGGCACGGTCTCAATGCATTGATCGATCGATTGTATAGATGCGGCGTCCCTCTAAGTCACTCATCTTTCTTGTCCGTAGCTACCATGAGATATTTGAATGCATTATTGTATGGTGGATTGATGTGTTGTTTCTTTTTCTGCAGAGTCCGTTCAATGCTCCTTTGCGGCGTGACGAGCTTTCGGGGGACGAGGATTTGTAGCTCGCCCTTGGATCCTTGGAGCTCACACACCTTTATTTTTTAGTCGCCTGATCTATGTAGACATTTTCTACGTATTAGTGATATCCTGTCATGATTGTACCGATTGCTTTTTATGCGATCATGTATTTATTTCATGTATCAGTTTTATGATTTCAGTATACATTCTTTTTGTTTACAAGTGCTTTGTATACAGTAGTGGAGAAAGTATTTTGTATGGCTCTCATACAGCATACAATGCTATATGTGGCAGGGCAGCTTGCTGCCCTGCCACAAATTTTTTTAAATCCCTATTACCATCACTATTAGCGTCGCAAATTTACTGCTCGCGTCGCTATTATCGTCGCTATGCGTGTCGCAAATTTACTGCTCGTGTCGCTATTGCCGTCGCTATGCGCGTCATAAATTTACTGGTTGCGTTGCTATTGGCATCGCTATCAACGTTGTGACGCTGATAGCGACGCCAATAGCGACGTTGATAGCGACATTTCTATGGCGTTGTTAATAACGACGCTTTTTGCAACAACGGGGGCAAATTTTATTGTTTGTATTTTTGTCGCTTTAAACGTCGGCATAAGGTCTATATCTTGTAGTGAGAGGGAGAGAGAGAGAGAGAGAGAGGGAGAAAGAGAGAGAGAGAAAGAAGAAGAAGAGGGAGAGAGAGAGGGAGAAAGAGAGAGAGAGAGAAGAAGGAGAGAGAGAGAGAGAGAGAGAGAGAGAGAGTCTTTCTCTTCCCCTCCTAAGAGGTTGGCCACATGCATCTTCTTTCCCCATTGCCAGAAATCCATACCCCTTGTTCCACTTGGATTATCCATAGTGTATTTCACTCCCCAATTGGCCCCACACTAATCGAGCACAAGGTGTGAAAGTCCTATGCGATTGGTGTCTAAGGGAGACAAAGTTTGAGAATGGCCCCCAAGAGAAAATTAATGCACTCGGATGGAAACCCCACAATGAGCAACAAATCCTCGAGTGAGGGCATCATTGCCAATCCAATTGTGGTGCCGGTCGTAAGTATTGTATTTCCAATTTCATAGATGCTTGCTTAATTTCTCGCATGTGATACGTTAGATTCCAAACTTTAGTAGATTAGAAATAGTTTGTTGAAAAAGGTAAGCTTTGTCTCGACTATTCAAAGGATTAAGTGTCCCAAATGCTAGTTTCAAGAGAAGTTAATTACATTTAGATGCTATGCGATAAACAACAAATAAGACCTAAAGCATTGTTGACTCCCCGGTCCTCACAATATAATTACGAGTGTTTTCATCTCCTTTACAACTTGCACACTTGACGAATGGCATGGTAAGTGATCTATCCTAAAGGAAATTCATTCCAAAAACTTTAGGGTTTTCCCAAGCTATTCCTAACAACATGAACTAATAGCTCATATTTGATAGGTTGGAATCTTGATGTTATGCATAGATAGTGCAAATAACAATCATAAGGGCGAAAACCAAGATGCCTTGGGGTTCCTCTGGCAACTAATACCTTCATCAACCTAGTTGGAGAATTGGGCTAGGTAAAAACTACAATTCAAAGCGTCAAAGGTAAGTGGAGAGCTCTAGGGATTAGGAAACCCTAGGTCGAAGAAAAGAGCAATGATTTTGTACTTGTTGGGAAGAAGAATATGCTATCGATCAATGTAAGTGACTACTAGGACATATGCCTTGTACAGTGTTTGAAACCCTAACATATGCCTTAGCAAAAAGAAGGGTGTGTTAAGTAAATTTTACATAGAACCATTCATGATCCTAAGGGGGAGAGCAAATACGCGATGGAAAGGTTATCGCAACTATTTGTGCAATTTTTGAAAAAGGATACCATTGTTTTTGTCAATTGATTAAACAATGTCCGAAATGCTTTTGCATTAAACTTATTGTTGGGATGTGATTTGGATGATTATCCCAAGTTCTTGTGTTTGATGGTAAATGCGTGGCAGGGGTCTGTGATAACAAGTTGCCATGGGAATAAAGGAATGCTTCTTGAACAATGATATTATGTTGATTGCCTTGATTGTGCTTGATTTCGAATTGGATTAATTAAGGAAGAATATTTTGCATGGGTGGATCATATCCAAGGTCAGACCATGTTTCAACCCGAGAGGGGACTGCTCCATTCATGGGCAGAAAGTCGAGTGGTGAAAAGGCCAACCACGGAAGTTGTGTCTCACTTCTAGGTTTCTTGGGGTCATGTGGAGCTTCGAACACCCCTTGCCAAGTCCGAAACATAGTTGAAGACAAGGTACTTCTATTGGAGAGAAGGGTTACATAATTTTCTTTTATGGGTGAGAGACAAAGATTAACTTGAAGATAAGTTAATGAAATTGTTTGTCAAAAGAACTACTTGCCTTGTTTTTGTGTCACTGCCATAAGTTACATGAACAAATACTATTTCCTAAAAGGATTAATTAATGAAGCTAATTTTAAATGTCACACATAAATGTGATAGGACATAATTACATAACTAAAGAACTCCTACTGAGGGAAGCGGGTAGGAAAAACCCCCCAATGGGTCCATCCTATAGTAGTGTGGTCCCAAAAAACTCAGAGGCATCTCACAAGGTTTTACCATCGACCTTTAGACATTGCTAGGTTAGAACCCGATTCATGCCATTTTAGGGGACCGGAATGGGACTATGCCACCTTACGGGCATAGAGGTTGAGCAGCCAATCCCTCTCATTTCCCATTCTCTTTGAACCAAGTTTGACATGGGTCTGCTTTGGCTTGGGTATCTCTGCCTGAAGTAGGATGTCCCCAAGACCCGATGCTAGAATGCTGTCAGGAGACCTTGAATACTTGAAACCTAGATTTTAGGTCCATCATAGTGGGTTCAGCTGTGAATGTTTTGTTGGGAGGCAGACTCAGGAAACCCTTGGAGACAAACCTCGAAACATCCCATGGGAGTGATAGGCAACGACACTTAGATTTGTTTCTCGATGGACATGCTTACACAGTCGATAGGCAGGCACAAATGCTGACATGCAGCAACATAAGAAATTCCTTCTCAAGAAAATAAGGCACCCTAGTTTGGTGGAGAATGGATAGACATCACCGCCGAGGTAGAGATATGGATTGAGTTGATGGATGATTATTTTTCTGCTTGGAGAACTGCTTCTACCAATCAAGCAATGATAGCCAAACTTAAGTTAGTTGGCTAGGCTCGGTTATGGTGGAAGCAATGGTGCAAAGATCAAGGTATTTTTGAAGCCATTGTCACTTGAGCTCAATTGAAAGATATTGTACGCAAACGATAACTTTCACCAACCTACTAAACTTTGAAGATGAATGAATTCTTCAAACTCAAGTAACTTGAATTAACCCTGGGAGCTTACTACTCAAAGTTTGTAACTCTACTAAAATGCGCAATGCCTATGGATTTTGTATAGAAAGTATCCAAGTTCTTCCATGGCCTAAACACTCCTCTAAACTACTAACTTGAAGGAATGCATGTGATAGACTTGTAGGATGCATTACTTTGAGCAAAGCCAATCGTCCAAGAACTTAGACCATGTAATTGTGACAAAGATGTTTTGCGAGATCAGGGCAAGAGATGCCACACGTGTGGAGAGATATGGCACATCCGTAGGAGATTTACCTACCATCAAAGCTTCCATTGCAATGAGCTAGGACACGTCCAAGCAGAATACCTTGACCTAAGTCCAGATACATTACTTTGAGAAAAGCCAATCGTCCAAGAACTTAGACCATGTAATTGTGACAAAGATGTTTCGTGAGATCAAGGCAAGAGATGCCACACATGCGGAGAGATACAACACATCCGTAGGAGATTTTCCTACCATCAAAGCTTCCATTGCAATGAGCTAGGACACATCCAAGCAGACGGCCCTGACCTAAGTCCAGAAGACATTGAGCCTCCAAGGAAACAAGGTTATGCAAGTGTAGTCTATGGATACATAGAGGAATCTCATGAAGACGAAGACCTAGAACCCACTACACCTTTCTTAGATGATTAGTAATCCTAGAAATTATATTGACATGTAATACAACTCATATCGGAATAAAACCTACTCTTGTACCTATGGCTAATTGTAATAATGTGAGCTGCACTACTTGAGTCACTACGAGTAGCGCAGTGGATGCACGGTGGATCCTAACCCACAGGCCTTAAGCCTCATTAATGCTTGTCTTACCCACTTCTTTTGAGATGACGACATCTTGAGTTCTCTAAGGGGGAGAGGATGCAATGTCTCAGCCCCCCGCCCCCGCATAGAACCCCCCTTTGTTAAGGGAATTGAAAATTCTTAAATTATTCTTCCCCTGCCATTTGGAGACAGTGCGATGACATGGAGGCCTTGGGGGAGGAAGCCAATGGAGAAGGTGATGATGAGGATGATGACAATGTCCACAAGGGGGAGGCCACAGGCCTACCAACCCTCCATGCCACCTCAACTAGTCCACTGCAGCGGACTCCCTACATTACCTCCACCACTCCACATTCTCCCCCCCAATAATAACCTCCCTCCCCATTAAAAGCCCCCCACTTAAGGGAACAAGAGAGGCCACCATATTCTCCCCCCTTTGTTGCCGAGGGAGAGAGGGAGAGGGAGAGGGAGAGGGAGAGGGAGAGGGAGAGGGAGAGGGAGAGGATAAGAAGAAGAAGAAGAAGAGGAGGAGGAGGAGGAGGAGGAGGAGGAGGAGGAGGAGGAGGAGGAGGAGGAGGAGGAGGAGGAGGAGGAGGAGGAGGAGGAGGGAGAGGGAGAGGGAGAGGGAGAGGGAGAGGGAGAGAAAAAAGAGGGAGAGAGAGTGTAAGAATAGAGAGAGAGAGAAATAGAGAGAGAGAAGAAGAAGAAGAAGAAGAAGAAGAGTGAGAGAGAGAGAGAGAGTGAGAGTGGGGGAAAGAGATAGAGAAAGAAGAAGAAGAGGGAGAGAGAGAGGGAGAAAGTGAGAGAGAAAGAAGAAAAAGAGTGAAAGAGAGAGGGAGAAAGAGAGAGGGAGAGAAAATTTTTCTCTTCTCGTCCTAGGAGGCTGGCCATACGCATCTTTTTTCCCCGTTGCGGCAAACCCATACCCCTTATTCCACTTGGATTATCCATAGTGTATTTCACTCCCCAATTAGCCCCAGTAATTGAGCACAAGGTGCAAAATTCTTGTACGACTCGCATCTAAGGGAGATGAAGTTTGCCCTAAGCAGAAATTGACGTTCTAGGATGGAAACCCCACAACGAGCAAGGAATCCTTGCACGAGGGTGTCACTACCAATCTGACTATGCTACCAGTTGTAAGTAATGTATTTCCAATTTGATAGATTATTTCTTAATTTTCTGCATGCGATACATTAGATTCCAAACTTTAGCGCATCACAAAAAGTTCATTGAAAAAGGTAAACTTCGTCTCGACTACTCGAAGGATTAAGTTTCCCAAATGCTAGTTTCAAGAGAAGTAAATTTCATTTAGATGTTATGAGATAAGTTCATAAACAACACATAAGTCTTCAAGCATTGTTGACTCCCCATCCTCGTGATAGTAGGGGTACTTTCATTGCCTTTAAGTTATTTTCTACAACTTGCGCGCTTGACAGATGGCATGGTAAGTGATCTAGCCTAATGCAAATTCATCCCAAAAAATTTAAGGTTCACCCAAGCTCCTGCTAACAATAGGAACTAATAGCTCATGTTTGATAGGTTGAAATCTTTATGTTATGCATAGATAGTGCAAATAACAACCATAAAGGCTAAAACTAAGAAGCCTTGGGATTAATCTAGCAACTACTACCTTCATCAACCCAACTTGGGGATTGGGCTAGGTACAAACTACGATTCCAAGCCTCAAAGGTAAGTGGAGAGCTCTAGGGATTAGAAAACCCTAAGTCAAAGGAAAGATCAATGCTTTTGTACTTGTTGGTAAGAAGGCTGAGTTATCGATCAACGTAAGTGTTTACTAGAACCTATGCCATGTACAGTGTTTGAAACCCCAACATATGCCTTAGCCAAAAGAAGGATGTGTTAAGTAAATTTTACATAGAACCATTCTTAATCCTAAGGAGGAGAACAAATATGCAATGGAAAGGTTATCGCAAATATTCTTGCACTGTTTGAAAAAGAATACCATTGTTTTTATCAATTGATCAAACTATGTCCTAAATGCTTTTGTATTAAACTGATTGTTGGGATGTGATTTGGATGATTATCCCAAGTGCTTGTGTTTGATGGTAAATGCATGGTAGGGGTCTGTGATGACAAGTTGCCATGGGAATAAATGAATGTTTTCTTGAACAATGATATTAGGCCGATTTCCTTGATTGTGCTTATTTCTTAATTGGATTAATTAAGGAAGAATATTTTGCATGGGTGGATCATCTCCAACGTCACACCGCATTTCAACCAAAGAGGAGATTGCTCGATTCACGTGCCAAAGGTCGAGTGGTGAAAAGGCCAACCACAAAAGTTGTGTCTCACTCCTAGGTCACTTGGGGTCAGATGGAGCTCTGGACACCCCTTGCCGAGTCTAGAATGGAGTTGAAGACTGCCATGAGTCCAATGTTTGTGGTGTTGGAAGATCTTACTCTAGGTAATGGATAGAAAGTATGGTACCATGTGATTTGGACTGGGTACTTTTATTCAACAAAAGGGATACATAATTTCCCCTGTATGGGTAGGAGATAAACATTAACTTGAAGATAAGTTAATGAACTTGTTTTCAAAAGAACTACTTGCCCTGTTTTTGTGTCATTGCCATAAATTACGTGAATGAATACTCTTCCCTAAAAGGCTTAATTAGTGAAGCTGATTTTAAATGTCACACATAAATGTGATAGAGCCTAACTAGATAGCTAAAGAATGCCTACTGAGGGAAGTGGATGGGTGGAACCCCCTGACAGGTCTGTCCTATGGCAGGGTGGTCCCAGAAAACTAGGAGGCTTCTCACAATGTTTTACCATCAACCTTTAGGCATTGCTAGGTTAGAACCCGATTCATGTCGTTTTAGGGGACCGGAGTAATACTATGTCCTATGGGCAAAGAGGTTGAGCGGCAAATCCCTCTTGCTTTCCATTCTCATTGAACCAAGTGTGGCATGGGTCTGCTTCGGCTTGGGTATCTCTGCCTAAAGTAGAATGTCCAAGACACCCAATGGTAGAATGTTGTCAGGAGACCTTGACCACTACAAACCGATATTTTAGGTTGATCCTGTCAAGATTGTGGGAGAGAAGGAAGGAGTCTCACTTGTAGCTTTCTTGCTTGCACAATGGGGGAATACACACAAAGGTGGAGGCTGAAAACAGTTTTCCTCTTCTTAGTTATGTAAGCCAAAAAGAACTCTCATACAAAGAAATAGAAGAACCCTATATATGGGTCTCAGACCAAACTCAACTAACTAAGATGGTATACTAACTGAACCACGAACTAGAGTAGATAAGAATAGCTGTCATCTAGCTATTATTCATGGGCGGTGTACCAACCGCATCTGCAACTAACAAGCCGGTAGCATAAATGCTCAATAGTCACCCTGGCATATCACGAGTGGAGCTCGATATCTCAACACTCCCCCTCGAGCTCAATCCCAATTCCAATACACCAAGCAGGTTTCTGAACTTGCGTAGCTTCTCTACGCCCAATGCCTTTGTGAATATGTCAGCTACGTGATCCTCTGTGCTAACATAAACTAGATCAATAAGACCTAGTAAAACCCTCTCCCGCACATAGTGATAATGCACTTCAATGTGCTTTATTCTAGCATGATATACTGGGTTATTTGCCAAGTGTATACTACTCATGTTGTCACAATAAATGACAACTGGCCCATTTTTAGATACTGATGCATATCATAAAGTAGCTTATGGAACCAAGCTACCTCACATGCAGCCATTGCTACACCCCTGTACTCAGCCTATGTGTGCTCGACAAGGCAACTGTAGGCTGTTTCTTGCTACTCCAAGTGACTGTAGCACTTCCAAAACAGAACACATATCTAGTGGTAGATCGTCTATTAGAAATACTACCAGCCCAATCAGCATCAGTGTATCCATGCAACTGTATCTGAATCCCAGCCTCATAAAATAGTCCATACTGCAATGTGGACTTCACATACCTGAGTATGCGTCTAGCCGCATCCAAATGCGGTTTCCTTGGATTCTGCATAAACTGACTTACCAATCCAACAGCATAGCTCAAATCTGGCCTGGTAATAGTCATATAAATCAAACATCCTACTATGCGTCTGTACATAGTAGGGTCTTCCAGAAGCTCACCTGCATCTGCGCTCAGCTTCACATTCTGCTCCAAAGGAACTGAAATTAGCTTATAGCCTATCATCCCATATTTGGACAGCATGTCCAATCCATACTGCCTCTGCAAGAGCCATATCCCACTTGGTGATCTAATCACCTCAATGCCCAAGAAATAATGCAGCTCTCCCAAATCCTTTATCTCAAACTTCTGCTTTAATAGCATTTTCACATGAAGGATATCCTCATCGCTATCTTCTATGATAATCAAATCATCAACATAAATGACAAGCAGCATAATACCTTTCTCTGTTTTTCTCACATAAAGTGAGAAATTTGCCTTGGAAATCTGAAAGCCAATAGTGACAAGATACTGTCCTATCTTGTCAGACCATGCTCTAGGTGTTTGCTTCAAGCCATACAAGGCTTTCTTCAACCTACAAACAAACTCAGGATGAGTAGCATGCACATAACCTGGTGGTTGCTCCATATAGAACTCTTCTTGCAAATCACCATGCAAGAAGGCATTCTTTACATCCATCTGATGTAAAGACCATTCCTTTGATGCAGCCATAGCAATGACTACTCTTACGGTTGCCATCCTTGCAACCGGACTGAATGTTTCTTCATAATCAATGCCATATGTTTGTGCGTACCACTTGACTACTAATCTTGCCTTGTATTTGTTCACAGAACCATCTGCATTGTGCTTCACCTTATAAACCCACTTACAACCAATTGCATTCTTACCTTTAGGTAGAGGTACCAATTCCCATGTAGCATTTGCTTCCAAGGCATCCATTTCTTCATCCATGGCTTTCTCCCATTTTTCTTTTCCCATGGCTTGCTAAAAAGAAGTGGGTTCTGGTTCTTGTATCACTTTGACCATATATGCATAGCGAATGGCTGTAAATCCATCATATTTCAGCCTATCCACAAGATACCTAGCTCTGGTAGACCTGCGCAAAGTAGGTTCACTCCCAGGTGCTCTCAAAACATCCCTGGTCTTCCTTACTCTAGGTGTAACAAGAGAAGGAATACCCAACTCATCATTAATGCTCTGTTCTGAGCCACTCGATTCACCATCCACATAAGAGTGACTTGCATTCACATCAAACATGGGCTGATCTACCTTCTCTTTTCCTTTTCGTGATACCTACATACCACTATCTGCATTGCTTTGAGAAGATTCTCCTAATCTCAATCTACCTGTCCATGGCGAAGAATGTGAACCACTGCTAGAGAATGCTCCAGGTCCACTAATATCATGTGACTGCTGCTGTGAATTATGTGCAGCATTACCATTTTGTGCATCTACATTATCAATCACATTTACCGATTTATACCAGCTACTCATCTCATAAAAAACAACATCTCTGCTCACTATAAACTTACGAGTAGAAGGGTTATAGCATCTATACCCTTTTTGCTTGCAGAGAGTAACCAATAAAGATGCACTTCTCAGCTTTTGGATCCAACTTGGATCTCAAGTCATTTGGCACATGAACATAGGAAATGCAACCAGAAAATTTCAAATGAGAAATATCTAGTTTCCTACCAGTATACCTCTCCTCTGGAGTCATGCCATGTATTGCTGCAGTGGGAGTCCTGTTCATTATGTAGACTGCTGTAGCAACTGCTTCAGCCCAATAAAAATCTCGCAGGTCTTTTTCGTTGAGCATGGCACGAGATACCTCTCCAATATGCTTGTTTTTCCTTTCTGCAATTCGATTTTGTTGTGGGATATGACTGCATGAATATTGCTGCTTTATGCCATGCTCCTGCAAGAACCTTGCAAACTCATTTGAGAGGTACTCTCCCCCTCCATTTGACCTTAGGCATTTTATTTGCAGGTCTATTTCTTTTTCAACCATAGCTTTAAGAGTTTTGAAATGCCCAAATACTTCACTTTTCTTTTTCATAAAATACACCCAAACTTTTTTGCTATAGTCATCAATAAAAGTTACAAAATAATGACAGCCTCCAATAGATGCAGCTTTAGTAGTCCACACATTAGAGTGGATTAATTCCAATGGCTTCTTACTCTCTTGAACATGTCTAGGAAATGGTTTCCTTTCCTATTTTCCAAATTGACAGGCCTCACATACGTTATGCATTTCTACAACCTTGAATTTAGGCAATCCTGCAATAATATTTTGGACATGCATTGATTTAAGTCGCTGTACATTAACATGACCAATGCGTTTATGCCAGATATCAATATTTGCAACTACACCGGTCCCATGTGCAAACATTGCTGCACTCAATTCAAGCATGTCTGCATCCAACGTAAACATTCTGCCCTTCTTCTTTAGTTTTGCTATCAAGCGACCTTTATTTTTCATATCCTCAACAAAGCATCCACGAGGATTAAATCTGATCTACAAGCCCTGCTAAACCATTCGACCAACAGAAACCAGGTTCTTGGTGATATTCGGGACATGAAATATATCCAATAGGTATTTCTTTTTCCCATCCTGCATAGACAAAGGAATTTTTCCAATCTGCACAATAGGATGTGCAATATCATCACCAGTCTCCACAAATCCTGGTTTTTCCATTTTCCTTGCATCTTGCATCCATTTTGCATGACCTGTCATGTGGTTTAAAGCACCTGAGTCAACATACCACACTTCTTTACTTTCTTTTGCACTTGTCACAGAATTGTTCATGTGCTGCACCATAAACAAATGCTCATTTTTGTCATCACCCTCTCTACTAGAAGATGTATAATTCCCTTGTTGCAATTTTCCATTCATGATGGCATTCTGCTTTTTA
Organism: Lygodium microphyllum; assembly: GCF_053477565.2. Taxonomy (NCBI): domain Eukaryota; kingdom Viridiplantae; phylum Streptophyta; class Polypodiopsida; order Schizaeales; family Lygodiaceae; genus Lygodium; species Lygodium microphyllum. Next base: position 109,788,591 of record NC_141147.1, read on the forward strand.
TAGCAGTCTTTAGCCATATGACCCATTTTACCATAGTAGTAGCATTCAACATTACTGTTTGCATTTTGGCCTCTTTGCCATCCACCACGACCTCTTTGGCTCCCTCTGTCTCTAGAGTTACCACGTCCTCCTCCATAGGACTGGTTTTCTTGAGTTTGCTACATATTCTGATTTCTACCACGGCCTCCAAATCGGCCTCCTCTACCTCTGCCTCTACCTCTTCCAGCATTTGAGTAGAAGACAGTTTCCTTTGAAGTTCCTCCTGCAGAAGATGCACCACCATTTCTCTGCTCCTTAGAAATTAGAAGAGCAATCAACTCCTCAAAATCAAAAAATCTTTCACGGATGGAAATGGATGTTCAGAACTGTGCATAATCCTTTCCTAGACCATTCAAGGTCACAGAAACTAAATCATCATCTTCCACTGGCGACCCAATGGAAGCAAGTGCATCTGCAATCTTCTTCACCTTTATGTGGTAGTCATTGATGCTCATACTTTCTCTTTGCACATTGTGCAACTCTTGCTTGAGCTGCATTTTCCTGGCTTGCGTATTTGTGCTATACATTTTTGACAAAGTATCCCATGCCTCCTTTGGCGTACTTGCATCCTGAATATGCTCAATCATAGAGTCTGAAATACTGATAGACAGCCAGTACATAACTTTTCTGGTTCTCTCGTGCCATCCTTTAAATGCCTGCATTTGCCGTTGACTGGGAACATCAGGAAGAACTGGTTCTTCTTCATTTCCTGCAACAAATTCCCAATATCCTTTTCCCATAAGAAAATTCGTCATTCTAAACTTCCATGCTTGGAAGTTGTTCTTGTCAAGCTTTTCAGTGATAATCTGTGAAAGAGAATCACACGCCATTACAAAACACTGCAAAAAATTCTGTCACTGTAAAAAAACACAGCTTCAGCCTTATAAGGGCAAATTTGCAAAACAGCCGAAAGTGGTATTTGACCACACAATCACTTCCTAGTGACGATTTTGCGTCAACAGGCAACAAGGATGATTCTGTAACTCCCAATGTCTCTACACATAGGCATACGATGCAATTTCTACGGTAACTTTTCACCGACCTGTAGAGCAGTGGTCGCACAACATAAAATAGGGCCTTTTTCTAAGTGTGTGTAGAAAACTTCCACCTCCAAAACAAGCCCCGAAATGGCCTGAAATCAAAAAAATAGAGCAACCAAGGGCTAAAGCCCTTGCCCGTAGCGTATACTGCCCTCTTGCTACACCGTAAAGGGCGTCTCAATCTGAGACAATGCACTCTTGCACTTTACGACTGTGCTACCTGCAGAGACTTGCTCCCAAAACAGAAAAATAAAAGCAACACTGGTCCTCTTACCAGAACATCCTGAACTTGGTTTGCTTTCTTGAGCTCCTTACCACGAACAAGGCTCTGATACCATGTCAAGATTGTGGGAGAGAAGGAAGGAGTCTCACTTGTAGCTTTCTTGCTTACACAATGGGAGAATACACACAAAGGTGGAGGCTGAAAATAGTTTTCCTCTTCTTAGTTGTGTAAGCTAAAAAGAACTCTCATACAAAGAATAGAAGAACCCTATATATGGGTCTCAAACCAAACTCAACTAAGTAAGGTGGCGTACTAACTGAACCATGAACTAGAGTAGATAAGGATAGCTATCATCTAACTATTATTCATGGGCGGTGTACCAACCGCATCTGCAACTAACAAGTCGGTAGCATAAATGCTCAACGGTCACTCTGGCATATCACGAGTGGAGCTCGATATCTCAACAGATCCTAGTGGGTTCGTCGTTGCGAGGCAGATGCGGGAAAACCTAGGAACCTCCGAGCATCCCATGGGAGTGCCAGGCAATGATGCTTAGATTCGTTTCTCAATGGACTGCAAAAACGTGCTTAGATAACCAATAGGCGAGCACATTACATATTCTTTGGATACCAAGCTAGTGGAGAAGACATTAGATAGTATTAGTATTATTCGATATGCTTATATAAAACTTTTTTATCTTTTACAATCAAATATGAAGTAAAGACAAGTATAAAATTGCATACTTCTAAGGCCATATGTGGTTAGAACTATGAAACAGAGAGTGAATAACAAAGTGATGGAGATTCTTAGTGCGCCTTTATATATCGAGGCTAGCTTCAAGGGCAAGAAAATGGAAGTTTTATTCAATGAATTTAACAATATTTTCCTTGGCTTCCCACCCTACAATGTTTAGTGATCAGATTCTATGGCTTGTCACTAGAAGATGCACAAGAAATGGCTAGATTCGTGGTTAAACTTAATGAAAGTGAGATTATGAAATGCACAAAACTAGAGAGGGTCTCTATTACCTTGATGAATAGAGAACTTTTAGCAGCTCACTGCAATCTGTAACGTGTCCACCTGTTATCTTTAGGACACGTCTTAGCAGTCCATCGAAAAGTATATCTATAAGGCTCTGCCCGGCACTCCCATGGAATGTTACGCGGTTTGCGATCTAGGACTCTCTGCGTCTACCACGTAGCGGAAGTATTCCGGTCGTTCCCACTTAGGACCGACTTGAATTAGGGTTTTCCCTATTGGTCATTTCCTAACGGCAACTAACGTCGAACCCAAGTGAACTACTTTACGTAGAAACACCAAGTTCGAAGCGGATTCACGCTGCACTTGGTTCAAGGAGAATGGGGAACGAGAGGGATGCCAAGCTCAACCTCTCTGCCATAAGGCATAGTCCCATTCCGTTCCCCTAAAATAGCATAAATCGGGATTAGTTATAACTCTAGGTTAACGCCCTTGTCGTTCGTGTTCTTTTGAACGATCTTCCTGCTATCCATCGTGATTTGAGAAAAGTTCTCGGCCAACTGGGACCACCCATCCATAGGATGAACCTATGGCCCATCCACCACACTTTCCTTAGGTTTTTTTAGTTATTTAATTACCAAACACATTTAGTTGGACATGTATCAATCAACTTCCTTAATTAGCCCGTTAGGCACTGGTTCCTTCACGTAATCATATCACTTAGCATAGAAAACCAATGTCAAACAAGTTCCTTGTTAACAGGTTATCATATTTATCTTGGAAATACATAAAGTCCAGCCCGTAGGCTTATCCACAATCTGCCCGAAGGCTATCCAACGATCCATAGGGATTACCAATCCAAGATTCCGCCCATAGACTAGTATGCGAGCCTCAAGATCCAATCCTGAGTCACGTTAGCCTCTTGTGCAGGGCCTGGAAGGTGAAGGACTTATGGCCAGACCCCCCCAGCACCCTAGCATCCTCCTACTCCAAGTAGCGCTCAACGGAGAGACCTCTTGCGGTAGGTTCGGTCCACTTTCCCAACGCAGTTAACAACCCCCTTGGTTAGGGTCGGGGGTAACTAAAGTTGCATCTCCCTTCAGGCTTTCAACCTGAAGTATTAGATATCCATTGATCCTTTAGTTCATTGATCAAACAAAGTAAAATAGTGCTCTTAAATCTGTAACAAGCATAAATATTTCCATTGGTCGTTTATTGTTAGCCAACTACTAAGGAATGAATCCTTCTTTTCGAATGCATCCAGCACTCGGTCCAGGATGACTTGTGACTTGGCAAGTTTCCCTATATCCTGGGTTAGGGCCATACCCTATTAACCCAACTTGGTCAATACCTTAAGTTCATATGTTATTCCAATTTATGGGTTTGTCCTTTGCTCCAAGCAATTATCTTTACCCCAGAAAGATACTATATTAGGACGATTATTCATCCTCTTGCAAGATAACTTGCGAAAGAATCTACCAACCTCATTCCAAGAATTGGCCATTCCCTTGTGATCCAATCACAAGGTCATACGACTCTGCACTTGTTGCACAAGTGTCACATCGAACTTTGGGACTATTCTACCCATCAAATGGAGTCATGAAACAATTTGTTCCTGACTACATTAGGCTGACATTGTCATTCCTAGCGTTCCAAGTTCCATCTTTTTAGTGAAAGATTCTTAGGGACAAACCCTAGATCACTTCTCAAGTATGTTCCACTGTCCCTACATTCAGTGAATGTGGGCAAGTATTTAGGGTATAGGAGTTTTAGTTTTAGCAATACGTGTGACTAGGTCACGTATTAAATCCTAGTGAGTTCTTTGGAATTGAATTAACTCTTTCTAAAACGAGTACTCCACGGGTTTAGGAGTTTAGGTTTATGCCAATTTGTTTAAATCTTAAAGATAATTACGCTATCATTTCCATAAACACATGACTCATTGTCTACGCGTAAATTGATTTTGAACCCTAACTTATCGATTTAAGATCAAGCATAGGTTAGGTTATAACCTAATTCCAATTAATCATCCTATAACTTGCGAACAAGATTCATGCTAAACAAGCAACCTTTTACTAATAATTATGTAGTTGAAAAATGATAATTGACCAATTTATGCAACTTAGGAAACATTTCATGCCTTGCACATTCCTATGGATTCTTAGCACTTCCCATGATGACTCATTGTGAAGAAGATATGGCCTAATAATGCGACATGCAATTTATACTTCCATGCTTAAACGAAGTGCATTATCTTATTTCAGTTTTGTAAATATGGACAATAATCTAAGTTTAGTTCATTAAAATGCACAAAAACTACTTGCTAGGAACGCATATCAATCTTCTGCTCACTTTATTTTATTCATTTTATTAAAAATACTAATGACTGAATTTCTCCATCGTGAGTTAATTTTTCTAAAGCATTTAAGACGAAAAATGCATTCTATTTCCAAAAATCATCTACGCCCAATTGAATTATAATGACGTGAAATAAAAATTAGGAAGAAAAACCTGGACTTGTGGTGAGATGTCCACGTGGATGCTAGGAGACGATCCTCCTGCGGTTGCGCCTTGGGATTTCTTAGGAGCCATCGCGAATGCAGCCTTTGTGTCTTGGATGCGGCTTTGCGAACTCCCTTTTGAAATACCACCGTCCTTTATGAGTCTTCTATTCCTTCCTTTCATAGAAGCTCTTTAAAGGGATACTTGTGGAGGAGGGAAGAAACCACGAAAAGGGTTTAAAAACCCGGGAAGGGGGTATTTTAAAATCCTCCGCGAGTAAGGCTCATTAAAGCCATCAGAAAGGGCTTAATGGCCTTTTAAAGACTTACAAGAAAGGGGAAAATGGAAAGTGTAAAAGACCCTTATGAGGGCTTTTGGTATGGGGAAAGAAGGTGTCAAAAAAACCCTTAACACCCTCTTTTCTTTTTGTGGGGGGGGAGGGTGGGGAACAAGATATGAAAGGGCCCTTAGGGAGGAAATTTCGTGTATGGGGGTGTTATATGCGAGAGCACATGAAGGGCTTTGGAATTCCCGGGGGGGGGGGGGGGGGGGGGGGGGGGGGCAGGGTGTGTTTTAACAATCCCACACGAACCACGGCTAGGGGGGAAAAGGAAAGGGGTATGAAAGGGCCAAAGAAGAAATTCTTGCATAGGGAGGGGGGAAAAGGGCTTAAGGGCCACTTGAAAGCCCTTAAATGGCAAATCAGAGGGGGGGGGAAGGGCCTAAGGGAGCCCTTGGGGGAGAATTTTGAGGGGGTGGGAGGAAGGGTTTAAGGATACTCGAGGTAGGATTTCAAAGTCTTATTGGTGCGCAGATCGGACGCAGGTAGCTCCCGTAGTGAATTCCCAAAGGTCCTCAAGAACAAAGCACTCTACTTTTTAGCACAAAAATCAATGTGAAAGCAAGCACGACATGAGACAAGAGACAAATTGGGTTGAATCTCCCCCATGCCTTGTGTGAGCGCTTCACAAAGCATGTATTTAATATATATTTTCAATCTTTTTGCTCAAAAATAGCCCAATTGCAAAAATATACAAGCTTTTAGCTTTTGAGTTTGCTTTCTACCAAAAATAGGAAAATAAAGCTAATGGACGGTGCCCAAAGAGTCTGGCACGCCCAATCTCAATGTCCAAATAAAAATAACATATCCAGGCGCATAAGCGCATACAAAATAATAATAAATAGTCGATGTCTCTATAGACATAATCAAAATATAGGCGTGGCGCCTATCAAAATATATCCAAAGGTCGGAAACCCGCTAGACTCCAATGCTTTCCTCCGCCACTCCTGCTATCTCTACACATCAACTGAAGCATTCACAATCGTTAGTAAAATAACACAATTAAACCGACAAAAGTGAATACCTAGCAGTCTTCAGCTACATAAATAAATCAACTGGTTAGAAATAAATCCTAACCTTAATTTATTACGAGTGCGCACTCTAAACTCATAAACGTTTATTAATTTAATATGCATTTTGCGGAATCACCCGCTATGGAATCACCCATGTACACACTAAATTAATGAAACGCCCGAAAAGGACAGGCGTCCCCATCAACTTCTCGCACAAAGAATCCTCTTTGCGTATGAGCCCCGGTCATCTAAGTTTACGGAATCCACCGTAAAACCTCACGGAATCCACCGTGGAATATGCCTCCTGGCATCATACCCCCGGGGTGGGATAGCAATTGACCTCAATTGCTATTAGCTCAATGTGGAGCTAACAGAGTGGGGAAAGCATTTAGGTCTCTAGCGTGCATCCATTGTGCTTCTTCTACAGGATGGTTCTTAAATTTCACGAGATATCTAGAGTACCTTCGGCCAGTTCTAGTGGTCATGTAGTCAGTGTCTATGATGGCTTCTGGTTCAAGGATTTCAGTCTCTTCTTCTAGTAAAGGTGGGTTTTCATAGACAGGGTGGATAGGTAATTGTCCTCTAAATGGTCTCAACAAACTAATATGAAATGTATTATGAATTTTCCAATGTGATGGCAGTTCTAACTTGAATGCATTGTCATTAATCTTATAAATGATTCTAAATGGTCCGTAGAATCTAGGGGCTAATTTGACAACTGGATGTCTATCTACACTTTGCAGTCTACGTTTCTCTATTCTAAGCCAAACATAATCATCAACTTTGAAATTCATGGCTTGTCTTTTCTTGTTGGCTTGTTTGGTATATGATTGTTGGGCTTTAGCAATCATATCCTTGACCTCATCAAAAATAGTGTTATGCATAACAGCAATATCATCGGCACTTTGTATTCTATTAGACAAAGATGCAACAGGTGTAGATAATCTATGTCCATAAATAACTTCAAAAGGTGCTTTCTTTGTAGATGTGTGCGGTGTATTGTTATATGCAAACTGTAATAAATGTAAATGAGTATCCCATGTTTGAGGTTTAGAGATAGTGTATGCACGTAAAAGATCTAAAATAGTGCTATTTGTGGCTTCTGTTTGTCCATTTGTTTCTGGATGAAATGCAGATGAGAAATCAATCTTTGTGCCTAGATTTGCAAACAGTGTAATCCAGAAATTATTACAAAATCTAGAATCTCTATCTGAAATAATCACTTTCGGCAATCCATGGTTAGTAAAAATAGTTTTCAAAAATAACTGTGCTGCTTGTGATGCTGTTAAAGTTTTCTTACATGCAATGAAATATGCTTGCTTACTAAATCTATCTACAATTGTCCAAATCATGTCATGGTTAGATTTAGTATTTGGTAAGCCAGTAATGAAATCCATAGATATATGTTCCCAAGGTTTAGATGGAATAGATAAAGGCATTAATAACCCATACTGTTTACCATGATGTCTTTTTATTCTTTGACAAATCAGACATTCAGAAACAAAATTAGACACATCTGCATCCATATGCGGCCAATAAAAATCTTCAGTTAACATGCGTAATGTAGAAATGATACCTCTATGACCTTGATATGGGGGACAATGAATTTCATTCAAAACAAAAGATCGGAATGGAATAGTAACACACAGTCTCTTTTCAAAGAACATGAATCCATCATTATATGACAATGAATCAACAGGAATGAAATTATTTTGAACTAATTTTTGCCAATCAAAATGAAAAGTAATATCCTGGTGATATGTGTCTTTCATAGCAATCAAAGAATCAAAAGATATGATAGAAATGTTATGAATTGCAGGTCTTCTACTTAATGCATCAGCAACTACATTTTCTTTTCCAGGTTGGTATTGAATGATAGGATGGAAACTTTGAATGAATGAAGCCCATTTGATATGGCGGTCAGAAATTTGGGGTTGGCTAAGTAGATGTCTAATGCTTTGCTGGTCAGTCTTTATCATGAATTCTGAACCCATTAAATAATGCTTCCATTGTTTCAATGCTTGAACAACTGCTAAGAGTTCCTTGTCATAAGTGGAATATTTGAGCTCAGAGGGTTTCAGCTTAGAACTAGAATATGCTATTGGATGGTTATCTTGCATTAACACGGCTCCTATTCCTGATCCGCTAGCATCGGTCACAACTAAAAAGAATGGTCTATTAAAGTCAGGCAATTGTAGGACAGGGGCATTGGTCAATGCACGTTTAAGTAAATCAAAGGATTTCTGCTGGTTTTCAGTCCATTGATAAACAATGCCTTTCTTAAGAAGTTTGGTCAGTGGTAAAGCAAGTAATGAGAAATTACGTACAAACTTCCTATAGAAACTAGCAAGACCAAGGAATGAACGTAATTCATGTACATTTTTAGGAATAGGCCAATGCAATATTGCGTCAATTTTCTTAGGATCAACTTTTATTCCTTCTTCTGATACAATATGACCTAGATATTCTATTTCTGTCTTAAAGAATTCACTCTTGTCAGGATTTGCAAACAATTGATTTTCTTTCAGTAATTGAAAAACTAATGATAGATGCTCATAATGCTCTTTTTCACTTTGACTGAATACTAAAATATCATCAAAGAAAACAATCACACAATACTGATATTTTAGAAAAATACGATTCATCATTCTACTGAAAGTAGCAGGTGCATTAGTTAATCCGAATGGCATAACTAAGAATTCGTAATGGCCAAACTGTGTCCTGAATGCAGTCTTAAATATGTCAGATCTATCTAGCCTCACCTGATGATATCCAGATTTAAGGTCAATTTTACTAAATATAGAAGATCCTTGCAGTTTGTCCATAAGGTCGTCAACTCTAGGTATAGGATACCTATTCTTTACAGTGATCTTATTTAATGCTCGGTAGTCAATACACATCCGATAAGTATTATTCTTTTTCTTGACTAGGAGCACAGGTGCACCGAATGGGGAACTGCTAGGTCGAATTAAACCTCTATTTAGTAATTCTTCTACTTGACTCTGGATTTCTTTTTGCTCTATTTGATTGTGCCTATATGGGGCTTTGCAAGGTGGTTGTGTGCCAGGTATTAGGTCAATTTTATGGTCTTCTGGACGTGATGGAGGTAAACCTGGTGGTAGGTCTTCTGCAAAACAATCCTTAAAATATGCAAGAAATTCCTTATGTCTAGGGTGCATATGAGTTTCTTTTGCGTGCAATTCATTCACCCAAATGAGATATGATTTAGTATTCTTGCGTAGTGCACGTTTTGCTTGAGTATGCGAAAGCAGTGGAAACATATGAGATGCATGCATACCAAATAATGTAATAGATTTTCCTTGAAAATTTATATTCATTGTGTGTGTGGAATAATCTATATTGGGATTATGTTGGTGTCTCCATGGCATTCCTAAAATAATGTCGCTAGACTGTAATGGGACAACTAAGAAATTTCTTCTTTCAATATATGGACCAATTTGAATTTCTAAATTTTGAACTTCTTGTGTGCCATTGTACCTAGTGCCTAAAAATGCAGCTTTTATGCGATAATGCGTAGGTACTGTATGCAATTTCAATTCCTTTACCAATTTTGCTGAAATAAAATCATGCGTACTACCGTCATCATGCAATATAGTTCTTTCCTTTCCATGCACCATACATTTCATAGTCAACAATGAATGTAAAGTAGGCATACCTGGTAAAGTGTCGGAAGTAGTAGTAGGATCATCTTCTTCTTCAGTGAAGTCCGGCATATCCTCATGCTCGTCCTCGTCCATAGCTCCAAGGTAGTTGATATGTGCTGATGGCTTCTTTGAATGACAATTTGCTGCGAGATGGCCTGGCTGGTGACACTTGTAACATATGATGGGCTTGGCTTTGGTCACATTATTTGCAATGGCTGGAAGTCTGGGTATATTTGGATTTGCTTGTTGGATAGGTTTAGGATTTGGATTGACAGTGGATGGTAATGCGGGTGGTTTAGGCCAATTCTTGCGGAAAGATGGTGATGAAAAACGACCTGGATTAAACCTTCTGAAATTTGAATTGAATTGTTTAGATCCATAATTACCGTTTGCTTGGAATGGCTGTGGTCGTCGATCTCTTCCACGTAACTTATCTTCAGTGTCGTGAGCTAAGGAGATAGCATCTTCAAGGGTAGCAGGCTTAAACATATTCACCTCAGCGTAGTAATGTCCAAGAAGTCCAGTCATGTACTTCCGCTTATGGGTCGTCTCTGGTACGTCTTCAAGCATGCGTAGCTGTAGGAGTGCATTCCAAAAACGCTCTGTATACTGTGGAATAGGCTCACGGTCGCGTTGTTGAAGTAAATCCCATTGCTTGATTGCCTTCTCATGAAATTGCGGTGGAAGAAAATTTTGCATAAACTTCCTCTTGAAATCTTCCCATGTAGCAGGACATTCTATGCTCTTGCGGACGACAGTCCACCAAAGTGATGCTCTATCTATCAGATGATTAGTAACACACTTGATTTTATCTTTCTCAGGATAAGTTTCCTCATGGAAATAGTCATCAAACTGGCTAATGAATGATAAAACAGTCTTTCCTTCTCTTATGCCATTGAAAGTGCGAAACTTGAAACTTCGTTTACTTATCTTGGATTCCTTGCGAATGGTTTGTGCTTCAAGAGTGGCGTCGATGGTACGGCGTATCAAATCTTCAGCTTGAGGTTCTTCTTTATCAGTGGACGCTCCTTGTAGCTTTGTCAATTGCGCTTGCAAGGCTTGCCTAGCTCTTCGCTCTTCGTCCAATTGAAGCATGATAAGATCCAGCTTTTGTTCCATGGTAGGCTCGGGTAGGTCGTCTTCAGTCATAGGATCATCCATGTGTGGGGTAGTCATCCTGTAAAACTCAACAAACCTTTCTCACTCAAAATCAGTTAGCGGGATGAGCGTAGCTCAAATTTGGGGTTACAAGGCTATGTATTTTTGGGTATTTTCTTCTTCAATTTTCAGAAATTCTGAAATATTTCTGTCTCTGTTTGCTGAAAGTACTTCAACGAAGTTGCAGATAGGTAAACCAGCTTGCTGCGAACAACTTTCCAGTTCAGAGTTTTTACAAACGAACAAGTCTTCTAGGAGTTTTAAGCAATAGTCAGTTCTGATTTAGTCTGACTTGCAGAGTTGCAGACTTAACAGACTTGCAGGGTTATGAACTTGCTGAACTTAGCCGATTTGCAGGACTTGCAGTACTTGATTAGTGTCGACTTGCGAAACTTGACTTCTGATGCGCAGGACTCGGAGTTTGGTGACTTCTCTGCCTTGTCTGACTTGAGAGTAGTTTAATGACTTAAGCTTAATAAATAAGCTTAAGCTAATAAGCTTAAGAGGATCAGCAGTAAGTCCGCCGTTTTTCAATCGTGGGGGGGGGGGGCCGTTTTTGATTCCGCCGAAAATTTCGGGGGTCCTCCTCTTGACGACGAGTTGAAGATTATGAAGCTTATAAGCTTCTTAAGCTTAAAACTAAGCTTTTTAATGAAGTAGATTAGAGATTTCTCACTGGTTGATCACGACTTGTTCATGGAGTTGAGGGAGTGGTCCTCCGCCGACAGAGAGTGGTCCTTCGCGATCTGAGAGTGGAAACAGGGGTTCTTGATCGCCAGAAGTCTGCCTGTATCGACGGTTCGCGACGAGATTGACTGTAGAGGCCGTTTGTTCCTGGAGCTCCGCCTTCGCCCGAGATTGGTAGCGATTGGAAGCCCTTGATCTCTGCTCCGCTCTGATACCACTGGTGCGCAGATCGGACGCAGGTAGCTCCCGTAGTGAATTCCCAAAGGTCCTCAAGAACAAAGCACTCTACTTTTTAGCACAAAAATCAATGTGAAAGCAAGCACGACATGAGACAAGAGACAAATTGGGTTGAATCTCCCCCATGCCTTGTGTGAGCGCTTCACAAAGCATGTATTTAATATATATTTTCAATCTTTTTGCTCAAAAATAGCCCAATTGCAAAAATATACAAGCTTTTAGCTTTTGAGTTTGCTTTCTACCAAAAATAGGAAAATAAAGCTAATGGACGGTGCCCAAAGAGTCTGGCACGCCCAATCTCAATGTCCAAATAAAAATAACATATCCAGGCGCATAAGCGCATACAAAATAATAATAAATAGTCGATGTCTCTATAGACATAATCAAAATATAGGCGTGGCGCCTATCAAAATATATCCAAAGGTCGGAAACCCGCTAGACTCCAATGCTTTCCTCCGCCACTCCTGCTATCTCTACACA